>NC_054707.1:80673953-80753953 GCF_016097555.1 Gigantopelta aegis | reverse complement strand
TTGTTTTGTTTATCGACACCACTAGAGCACATTGATTTATTAATCACCGGCTACTTGAAGTTTGTTTTGTTTATCGACACCACTAGAGCACATTGATTTATTAATCACTGGCTATTTGAAGTTTGTTTTGTTTATCGACACCACTAGAGCACATTGATTTATTAATCACTGACTATTTGAAGTTTGTTTTGTTTATCGACACCACTAGAGCACATTGATTTATTAATCACCGGCTATTTGAAGTTTGTTTTGTTTATCGACACCACTAGAGCACATTGATTTATTAATCACCGGCTATTTGATTTCAAATATTTGGATAATTTTGACATATAGTATCTATAGAGAGGAAGCCCGCTACATATTGTTCCATTAGTAGCAAGGAATCTTTTATGTGCACCATCCCACAGACAGGATAACACATACCACGGCCTTTGATATACCAGTCGTGGTTTACATGAACGATAATGTAAAACAAAAACCCACATTCTTGTTGCTGTTCTTTGAGTTCTTTGAGTTTTATTGCCCCTTGCAATTTTGTAGATGTGAAATAGACTTCATATAGAACAGTAACCTATCAGTGATGTTTATTTGCTGGAAATGTCACTTTAAAACCAACCATGACATAGGCATGCTCAAAATTGCCATCGGTGGACCGTTTGACCCATGCCATGAAAAACATTTGCCGTGGGTGACAAATTCGTCAGTTCGAGCCCACCGTATATATTATACATGCATATAACTTACTACATAGTTCACTTCGGGGTGAGAGTTCATTGATCCACTATAATTCCTAATTGTGACACATGTTGTGGTTTACATAATTATTCACTTCTAGAAATTGGGGAAGAATTAAAACAATATGTATGTTTTTGCATCCATCCGCGTTCTGAGGGCGGGACGCAGCCCAGTGGTAAAGCGCCCTCTTGATGTGCAGTCGGTGTGAGATCGATCCCCGTCGGTGGGCCCACTGGGCTATTTCTCGTTCTAGCCAGTGCAGCACGATTGGTATATCAAAGACCGTGGTATGTGCTATCTTGCCTGTGGGAATGTGCATATAAAAGATCCATTGCTGCATTAGAAAAGATCTGGTGGTGTCGTTAAACAAAACAAACTTCTTTCTTTCTTCATACGCGTTCTGAAAATATATCAGTTATTAGTAGTAAAAAAGTTTGCGTATTAAAAGTTATCATAAATCCCTGTTACAGGCACGGTATAAGCAAGTAGACATTGGGGGATGGGGGTGGGGGGGGGGGGGATGGGGTGCTGACTAAGATCGAGGGTGCAAAGCAAAGTTTAAAGGAGTTCGAGGTTATGCTTCCCCGTAAAATTGTGAAAACTAGATGTTCTGAAATTGCAATTTCCCGCATTCTACAAGTAAACAGTTTTACTACCAATAATATGTTTTATTCAGAATTATTGGGAGGGGCAATGGGGCCCAGCCCCCACCCCCTGTGCTCCGCCGTGTCTATGTTAATAATCATATAATTAAATACGTTGTATTTTGTGTGTCCTTGTAGTTGTATCACCACGTGTACAACAGCTTGCTGAAGCGAAAAGAGTACATAAACAGTATAGGTTACCAAGGTAGGTAATTTCATTTCATATAGTACACAGAGAATAGGGTACGCATGACAGGTTAATATTGTATACGTGAGTGTTCGTATATGCCCCCTCCCCCCCCCCCCCCATATATATATATCTCTCTCTCTCTCTCTCTCTCTCTCTCTCTCTCTCTCTCTCTCTCTCTCTCTCTCTCTCTCTCTTCTCTCTCTTCTCTCTGTTTTGTATGTCTGTCTCCAAGTCACTTCTCTCAGTCAGTCAGTCAGTCTGTCCGTCTGTCTGTCTCTATCTCTATATAGCTTTCTCTCTGTGTGTGTCTGTCTTTCTATGTTACGTCTCTCTAAGTGTATCCTCATCTTTATATTGTAATAACATACATGCAACTATTTTAAACATTAACTATCCATAGTTTAAAATCTGCTAAGGTACAGTAAACCAAACAACAGGGAGGGAGGGAGGGAGGGAGGGAGAGACAGAGAAAGGTGTTTGGGAGGAGCTGTGTGACTTCTTTGGTCATGGCTGTAGAAATCGGAGACTGTCCCTCCTTCCCCCGACGAAGCACCTGCACCACTAGATCATGGACCAATGACGATTTTGACAAAACATGCCTTGTAAACAGAGACAATTTTCAATACGTTAAAGTGACCGACACTAGTTTTTAAACACTACCGCGTATTGTTCACTATTAGGAAAGGAAAGGAAATGTTTTATTTAACGACGCACTCAACAAATTTTATTTACGGTTATATGGCATTTGACATATGGTTAAGGACCACACAGATATTGAGACAGGAAACCCGCTGTCGCCACTTCATGGGCTACTCTTTTCCATTAGCAACAAATTATCTTTTATATGCACCATGCCAGAGATAGGATAGCACATACCACGACCTTTGATATACCAGTCGTGGTGCACTGGCTGGAACAGAAAATAGTCCCATGTGTTCACTATTAGAGTCAGTTTTGATAATAACTGCAATTAGACATTGCTTACATTTTATTTATTTTATTATCCATTTCCGAACATCTGGGCTATTTCTGGTCAATTTGATGTTTGCAAAACCACGAAATGCATTTTCCATAATTTAAAGAAACCGCACGTACGTCCGAGAAGTAACGGTTATGGGGATGAGCTCTAGACTATTTCTGGGGTTTTTACCCTATTTTAACGTCACAGACTCTTTGTTTCACTCTGTTGTCATTTATCAAGACGTATTGCAGGTTTGTAGATTAATCAACTTTTATAGGAGTCCATTTGCACGGGTTGAAACTAAGATCTGTGACTTAAAGGGTTTTGTTCTAATTTGCCTAAAAAATTTTTTTTTTCAGATCAAGTCCGTGAGAAACGAAACCTGCATACGACTGTCTCCAAATGGATTCTGCCAGTCGTCAAGGACGCCCACGTTGAATACGAACTTGAAACCTGACTTCTGTGTTTGTTTGTTTCGTGTTTTTTGTTGGTTTCTTTAAATTAATGTTTAATATTGTAAGTTTAATTTTATTTTTATATCAACCAATATAAGAATATATCACTCCTATTTATCTTGCGGCAATTAGTTATGAGTAAACAAGTCTATAAAACAAAGCACAGCCTGATATATCTCTTAATGGACGAACAAGTGGGGTTTTATTCACTTTGACAGATATGCGCCTTCCAAACGAACTTGTGAGGAATCCGTTTGACAAAGAGTTAAGGCGATCATATTTTTCAGACTGATGCCATTTGTGGAATGAGATAAAAAATGTTTTATTTTGCTATTAGCGACTAGCTCTTAAAATATGGCGCTTCAGATCATGCATTCGGTTAGATTAAATTTGACAGGTTCATTAACTCTCTTTAGTATTTTGTTCGCATTTGTTTCTTCACGTTATACGCATAAATACTGGCGGTTCTAAAGCGTAGAGGTGCTGGGGTGCGCTGTATGTCAAAACTTTGAAGCACCCGGAAAATTCAGTGTTATAAAGGATGAATATGTATAGAATACTAAACGAGCTTGCCTGTCATACGATTTTTATGAAATGAGTGAACAAGTTTGGTATCCGACGAGCGAAAGCGAGTCAGATACCAACACTGTTCACGAGTTTCATAAAAATAGTATGACAGACAATCTAGTTTAGTATTTTATTTATTACAAACCAACTGCAAACAAGCCGCAACGCAGAAGTAAGCAGATATCGGGACCTACTACACGTTATTTTTCTACGAATTGGGTTAGCACGTGATCAGCGTCACGCTCACGTGACGCCAATATTAGACTAGTTACACTAGATATTGAGTGATTGTTATAATGAGCAATATCTTACACTGGTGTGTAATAAAATGCATTATTCTTTTACGAAAGGCGGTTGTAGTGTATTAGTCGGTTAGCAATTGCTGTTATCCATGTATTGGATGATTTCAAAACAAAACAAAACAAACAAACAAACTAAAAGACACACCAAAAAAGCCCCCACCAAAAAACCCAAACAACAGAATCCCCCAACCGCCCCCACTCCCAAAAAACAAACAAAAACAAACAAACCAACAGCAACAAAACAAAAATAAATAAACAGAAAATAACAAACAAACAAAAACAAAACAAAACAAAAGTCCACTTTTTGAGATTGAATGGCGGAATAAAATACGCAAAATTGAACATTTCTATTTTGCATAAAAAATGTTAGCATTATATTGTCTGTTGATGGTGCAGGGTACAGTTTTTTATATGGCTTACTTTTCAAATGGTCCGCAGTGTGACGTAGCTCAGTGGTAAAGACCTCGGCTGATGTGCGGTCACTCTAGGATCGATCCCCATTGGTGGGCCCATTTGTCTATGTTTCGTTCCAGCTAGTGCAACACGACTGATATGCCAAAGCTCGTGGTATATGCATATAAACGATCCCTTGCTACTAACGGAAACATGTGGCGGGGTTAGTCTCTATATGTCAGAATTACAAACGTTTCGCATCCAATAGCCGATGAATAATAAATTAACGTACTCTAGTGGTGTTGTTAAACAAAACACTTTTTTAACTTTTATGAATGAGAACCTACTTATTTTTAAAATCTACCGTGTTCGGGTTTCACCAGCCCATTTTTCTTTTCTAGAATAAAACCATTTCTTTATTCCTCGAGTGCTACTTTGCCTCTCAAGTTTCCTTATATCCGCTGACTGCAACATTATGGACTATTCAATATGGGACTATCTCTCAGAGAATCAATGAATGAATGCACTGGCATGGTTAGGATTCTAGATTAGGAGGGGGGGGGGGGGGGGGGGGGGCAACTCACTATTTGGGGAACAATCCACACTGTATGATTTTATATAATTTAATACAGTAAAAAAAAATTCAATTGGGGGTGGGGCATGGCCCACGTGGCCCCCTTCGCTACGCCACTGAATGACACCCCAGCACATAAATTAACCGGAGGGTGCGAGACGTAGCCCAATGGTACAGCGTTCGATGCGCGATCGATGTGGGATCGTTCCAGCCAGTACACCACGACTGGCATCTCAAAGGCCGTGGTATGTACTACCATGTCTGTGGGATGGTGCATTAAAAGAACCCTTGCTGCTAATCGAAAAGAGTAGCCCATGAAGTGGCGACAGCGGGTTTCCTCTCTCAATATCTGTGTGGTCTTTAACCATATGTCTGACGCCATCCATATAACCGTAAATACAATGTGTAGAGTGCGTCGTTAAACAAAACATTTCTTTCTTTATAAACTAATTGGCTACTACTGGTTGTTAACCTACGTTATATGATGATCAACATCAATACACAATTCTACGATTATTAATAAAAACAGTATAGACATGAACGAAAGAGTGACACCTGTGAAATAAAATACACAAACATTAAATACAATCTTCAAAGTGATAAACCTATACGCCACGGTTAGGTCATGAAAACAAGTACACCGAGCTGGGTACACAAACAAAATAGTGCACAAAACGAAAAACATATTTGAACACTTTATCACAGTTAATTTTTTTAACGACACAACTAGAGCAAATTGATTTATTACTTATCGGTTGTTGTATGTCAAACATTTGGTAATTCTGACATATAGTACACGGGCGTACGAACGTGCGCGCGCACACACACACACACACACAGATATATATAAATACATGTATAAATATATAAAAACCATCGCTGCTGCTACAAAGTTGGGGGAGGCAAATTACACCTTTCCATTAGTAGCAAGGAGTCCTTTTATATGCATCATCACACAGACAGGATATCAGTTACCACGGCCATTTGATATACCAGTAGTGGTGCACTGTCTGGAACGAGAAATAGCCCAATGGTCCCACCGACGGGGATCGATCTTGGACTGACCGCACATCAGGCTAGCGCTCTACCACTGGGCTACATCCTGTCCATACTTTATCACAGACTCTTATAAAACCTTTTGTTTTTACAATCATTGCCAAGAGATACTGAATGCTGTATTCGCCATTCCCAAGGAAACCCATGAGAATGTTTCCACCCCTGCACCACGATACGGAACAACACACGCAGAGTTACTAAATACATGTATGTGCTGTATTCGCCACTCTTAAGGGAACCCATGAGAATGTTGCTACCCATGCACCACGATTCGGAACAACACACGCAGAGTTACTAAATACATGTATGTGCTGTATTCGCCACTCTCAAGGAAACCCATGAGAATGTTGCTACCCCTGCAGCACGATAAGAAAGAACACACGCAGAGTTACTAAATACATGTATGTGCTGTATTCGCCACTCTCAAGGAAACCCATGAGAATGTTGCTACCCCTGCAGCACGATAAGAAAGAACACACGCAGAGTTATCTCTTAAAGAATAGAATAGAATAGAATAGAATAGAATAGAATAGATTTTTAACGACACCCCAGCACGAAAAATACATCGGCTATTGGGTGTCAAACCTCTTTAAAGAAAGTCAATAGCGGCCGTGTGGACAATTTCACTGATTGAAGTGCTTTGTAAGGAAACCTCCAGAGTTAAATAACACCCTAAAGTGTATTTCATTCTGTAACAAAATACTTGACGTGAAAAAAACATAATGGGGGTGGGGGTGGGTAGGTGAGTAATCGACTATCGTTTTAGTATGTACAGTAGATGTTGAGAGTAGGTTTTCATTACTAGAGCATTTTTTATATCACATTCTGTATTTAAAATACACCTGCGAAGTCACAGTATTGTCTCATTTTTCAGTAATGGAGAGATGAAACCCTACTTAATTAACCCATCAAAATCATTGGTGTTAAAATCCATACTAACATATATTCACATAAAATTATTATTTAGTGGTGTATTTTAAGTAGGGGAATATCCTCGTATCTCTCCATTCCTGAACAATAATGGAGACGAGGCCCGCGTTACGAGGATATTCCCAATTACGCAATGCATACTTATAGCATCTGTCATAGGTGAACGGGCTGTCATTTTTGTAGGGGGCAGCCTGGCGTTTGCCCGAATTAAGTGAAAATGCCGGAATCTGGATAACAACATTTATTCATATTAGCATTACTACCAAACAGCTATATAGGGTTGCAAACGAATCACTACGCATTTTTACATGGATTACAACTAATTTTGAGGGTAGAATGTTGGAAAAACATGCTAAAAAGGTCTCAGGTTAGCACATTTTGCCCGAATATCTATATAATGTTTGCCCGAAATTTGAAGTTTTGCACCAGCCCTGCCCCCTATCTTGTACGTTTATGGCAGCTATTCAACTTCAGAACGTGAAACCCATTAGGTTTTTTGTTTTGTTGTTTCTTAATTTTTATCACCCAATATAATGTATGTAAACGTACTCTGAAATAATGTAGGTTTATTTTCTCTTTTTTTAAACATTCAACCCCTTCCCTAAACAGATCCTAAATCTACTCCTGAAATAGTATATTCAATGTGTTTCTGGTCGTCTTAAAGGGACATGTCCTAGTTTGTAAATACTACAGCATATTTTTCACTATTAGAGCATTTATCATCACTGAAATCAAACATTACTTATATTTTATTGATTAGATTATCCATTTCCGTAGTGTCGAAGTGCTTCTGGTTATCTTCTAATATCACAAAATGCATTTATCTTCTTTTTTTTAAACGCACGTGCGTCTGAAAAGTAGCGATTCTAGTCTTTTTTTTCTTTCTTTTTTACGATATTTTCCGCTTTTAACGTCACAGACTCTTGTTTCACTCTGTCACTTTATGGAAATGTGTTGCAGATTTGTACATTAACTAAACTTAGTGTCCATGTTTACGAGTCGAAACTAGGGTCTGCGTCTTTAATATTTGTTAGTAGCCCAGACTGGATTTAGAAAGAAGTGTTTTATTTAACGACGCACTCAACACATTTTATTTACGGTTATATGGCGTTAGACATATGGTTAAGGACCACACAGATTTTTTTTAGAGGAAACCCGGTGTCGCCACATAGGCTACTCTTTTACGACAGGCAGCAAGGGATCTTTTATTTCCGCTTCCCACAGGCAGGATAGCACAAACCATGGCTTTTGTTGAACCAGTTATGGATCACTGGTCGGTGCAAGTGGTTTACACCTACCCATTGAGCCTTGCGGAGCACTCACTCAGGGTTTGGAGTCGGTATCTGGATTAAAAATCCCATGCCTCGACTAGGATCCGAGTACCTACCAGTACCTATCAGCCTGTAGACCGATGGTCTGCCACGACGCCACCGAGGCCGGTAGACTGGATTTGGTCTTCAAATAATTTTGAACGTACGAAAAAATATATATAAGGAAATAAAATGAAGTTGAACGTTGTACAAATACTAGCAAGACCAGACAAAACAATTAATATACAGCCACTAATATTTTATGTAGAACAGTATATTTAGTATTTAATTAAAGTTTCTGTTGGTTGACAACATCTTAAAATAACAATCGTCAAAAACTCAGGTTAAAGTCGCAGAACTACTTTCAACCCGTGAATATGGACACAAGCCTGTAACACATTTGAATACAGTTATAAAAGCGTGAAACAAGAATGTGTGTTGTTGAAACGGGGATATATCTTAAACGTAGACTAGAGCTTGTCTTCATAACCGTTACTTCTCAGAGTATTTACATTTTTTGAATAAGCAGAAACATTTCAGATGTACGAATATGGATAATGTAAACAAAAAATTATAAGTAATGTTTGATTTTAATAATAAAAAATGGCTCTAATTGTAAAAAAACCCAACCAAACCGCCGTAGTTTTTAAAAATTAAGATCTGTCACTTTAAGAGAATATTCATTTTGAAATGCGGTGTAAATAAAATTTCGTTAGTGACTGAAGAAACAGGTCAACTGGTAATTTGCATATGCCTAAGGGGTGTATACTACCAAATCAAATCCCATAGACGACAATAGTAACATATGTGGCTAAAACTCCTACCTGCAACGTATCAACCGACATAAACGCCACGGATATAAATACTACCACCCCTTACACTTAAAGTGAATCAGAAAAAAATGGGGGTCAAGCTGCTCGTTTCTGAGATAACGGGTAGCGTCTATGACTACCCTAGTTTCGCACAAAATTCGAGTACTTTTTTTTACAGGTACCCCATACATGTTTCAAGCACAAGGCTACTTGACACATTGGTACTAGATGAAATAAAATTGCACTTTTTCTTTACCCAGATGAAACTATTATTTTTTACAACCAACACACTCACATTTATAACCAATCACAGGACTTGTGGTGTTCACTTCTCTATCAAAAGTTGGGTGCACCTCGAACTTTGACCCAGCCGGAAGTTATTTGGTTTAGTACTACCTATACTGATAACATACATTTTTCAAAAAGTGTCCAGCTATGTGTCTTTATGACAACCAGGATCTGGTGTATTCTGACATAAACTGACAACCTCACTGAAACTGTTGTTTCTACAGTGCAACCTAATATAGTGTACACCTAAAAAAGCATATATATTGCATATAGTTTTGTACAAATGCAATATGTCATATTAAACAACAAAATGTTTTAAAATAAAACTCCTGAAGATATTTACTTTCAGTTGGGTGTGTGTACTCAGGTATATATGTAGAGACAACAAAGATAGTCAGAGTACCTCTACCCTTTAAAGAATTCCATTAAAACACATGCACTTGATTGACCCCTAGATTATGAAGACCTTAACAGGCATATCAAAGAAATATCAGTATTAAAAAAATACACTGCCTGAGGAAGGAAACACAAACATGACTGTACCTGTATGAAGTAATGACTTAATGTCCTGAACATTAGTGTTGGGAGGAAATCCTGTATGCTGGGTGTGGGTGTCTTCAAGTTACCAGGTGTGGGAAATTCAAATCCATCGACCATGCTGATTTTCATAATGAACCATCAAAACTATTGGCAGCCACCAATATTCCTGACTATATTTTATTTATAGCCTACTGTAGTTGGAGGTTTTAATAGTTGTGATATCTGGAATAATCATGCAGCTTTAACACATTTATTTAAGATTAATTACTGAAAAAAACTATTTTTAAATGACAAAATTACCCGAACATCTATTTTCTTGCATTATTTTCTAATCCGGATGAATACAATATGTACATTAGATGTATTCCTACAATCTGTAATCCAGCATTTTATTTAGCTAGTAACATTAGGTAATACAGCTTTAACAATAAAATAAATTATCAACTTAATCCAAGGCAGATAATCAAATCTGAAAAAATTGGTTCTGAATCTAGTATAATCTCAAAATGCTTTTCATGAGAGCTAACTAAGTGATTATTAAGAAGAAAAAAATGATCTGGAGATCTAAGGATATATTTAACAACATTATTGTTATGTACAAATAAGAACAGAAGGCACAATAGTGACAACAAATTTAATTATGTTTTTGGTAAAGTTTTTCTTCAAATTTACTTAAAATTTTGCATAAAACTACCCATTTGTCTAAAATATAACTCAGCACCCTATAAATATGTCAAAATGACAATAAAAATCAACTTCTTTACAAATTTGAGTTTTCAGAATTTCATACATAAAAAATTAACAATGTTAATGGAAACTAAAGACATTAACCCACTATTGGCACATGCTATTTTTAATATAAAAATAAATTGCTATTAAAATCTTAGTTCAGGTTGCCTATATATAATACCATATTTAAGAGCAGTTGTATATGGCAAGTCAAATACCATGTAAAAAGAAATTATTGAAATCTTTACAGTATGAATTATAGGCCAAAACCAACTTTTCTTCAGTGCTAACTTTGATTCAAACTCCATTCAGAGCCATGTACAGAGATTATTGTCAAGGTCAAGGTCATTGTGAACTTGCATGATCGAGTGATGGCTAATTAATCAACCAGTATAGTTTAATTAAATAAAATGACAAAATCATAATATTTTTTATTATGCACTGAATATGTGCTATAGGGTGTATACTACCAAATCAAATCCCATAGACGACAATAGTAACATATGTGGCTAAAACTCCTACCTGCAACGTATCAACCGACATAAACGCCACGGATATAAATACTACCACCCCTTACACTTAAAGTGAATCAGAAAAAAATGGGGGTCAAGCTGCTCGTTTCTGAGATAACGGGTAGCGTCTATGACTACCCTAGTTTCGCAAAACATTCGAGTACTTTTTTTTACAGGTACCCCATACATGTTTCAAGCACAAGGCTACTTGACACATTGGTACTAGATGAAATAAAATTGCACTTTTTTTTTTACCCAGATGAAACTATTATTTTTTACAACTAACACACTCACATTTATAACCAATCACAGGACTTGTGGTGTTCACTTCTCTATCAAAAGTTGGGTGCACCTCGAACTTTGACCCAGCCGGAAGTTATTTGGTTTAGTACTACCTAAGGCATTCAAGGGAAGCCAGTTTGACACGATGTTACAATTTCTCTGAAGACATTTAAAATACATCACGAACCTGTGGTTTGCCTAACCATGTTTTCAATACTGACCTCTGACTGTAACACAGTCAATATAGTAAGAATAACATACACAGGCGCGTCCAAGCTTCTAAGCGACTTTCCAAAAACGTACGATAGTTCACATTTTGTTACATTTTTTTTTTTTAAACATTAAAAAAGAGATAACATTCAGTAATTGTATCCCTGAAGTTTTAGAAGGATTTTTTTTCTGTTTCTTATTCACATTGCTTCCCTCCCTAATAGTTCCTAGATTCGCCGATCAACAGACAAAACCATTAGAGCAGAGCGATTTATTAATAATCGGCCATTGAATATCAAATATTTGGTAATTCTGAAACGTAGTCTCAAGAAGAAACCAACTGCATTTTGTTTTTCATTAGCAGACGGGGAAACACATACCACGGTATTTAATATACCAGCAATGGAGTACTGCTTGGGACAGGGAAAACCCATTAAGTCAGTCGAGGAGAATCGATCCTACGACCTAAATACCTAAGGCGAGCACTTTACCAACTAAACTGTCTCTCTTCTAAAAACATGGGACATACATGTGTGTGTGTGTGTGTGTGTGTGTATCGCACGTGTGTATATCTATGTATGAATGTGTGTGTGTGTGTGTGTGTGTGTGTGGTGTGTGTGTGTGTGTGTGTGTGTGTGTGTGTGGCGCTATTAACCGAGGTCCAGCACGTTAGTGACAATAAATGATCCTAACATTACTTCGTAATTTGCTCTGATGGGGTTCGCCTGCTACAGGCCCTTCTGAATGCAAAAAACGGCGAACTTGGACAAATATAGAAATAATGATTGATAATGGTCACAGAAGCCTCGAGCATGTAATTTAAATCTCACATACTGCATAGTGCATTCTGAGATATTGAAAGCACGTGGCATCGGAATGGCATAGAAAAAGTTAACAATGTATCAAAAGAAATTTAACTGACATTTAAACAGTTCGCTCATTACATTTACATGTATATTAAATATATAAATCGTTTTCCTATTTTATTTGGTTATCACTGGAACAACTACAGCAACACAAAAATGCGGAAATGATTTCCATTTTTGTCCTGTCTGTATTTAAAAGGAATGTAATAAATCCGTATTTCTATACTGCATTATAAATACTGTGGCGGTGTGGGTAAACCAATGTCCTGCTACCGACCACTGCACTGCTTGTGCTCCCTTGCACATACCGGCGCGGGTGCCCCCCCCCCCCCCGGTTTCCTGTCCTGAACGGAGGAGCCGTGAATGTCGACACCTGCGGCCATGACAGGCGTTTGCAACAACAGCTTGTTCTGAATCTGCACCTTAAAACCTATGACCTGACCTGACCTGGATAAGCCATGGTGTCAAAATGCATCTCCCTGTATTTTGTTTAAGAAAATTGACAATAATTTACGTTAATTCACTCATTAGTAACACATCAAAACAATAGCTTTTTTAAAAACTGAGTTCGATAGGTGACTTTAAAAGTTCTTGTCCTAGCTAGGGACCTGCTACCTTTCAAGGACGTTTCCTTAAGGTTCACGCACGTCTGCCAGCGGTGCTGCAGTGCTGAATCTCTGATGAAGAAGGATTGTGGAATGACTCCTCAGCAGTAAAAATTACATGGTCGGCAGCTGTGTAATGCCTGCCAGCTGGTAACTCCGTTTTTAGGTTAGGAACTAGGTGGAAGTCAGACGGTGCTAAATCTGTGCAATAAGGTGGGTGGTCGATATGCTGAAAGACACAGCCATGCAGTTCAGCCACAACGACCATCGACGTGTGAGCAGGTACATTGGCCTGGGTGTGCTGAATTAGTTCTTATATGTCGTTAAACATCTGTTCTATTCTATTATTCCATTCTATTCTATTCTATTTTATTCTATTATATGCTACTCTATTATATTAGTCTATTCTATTCTATTCTACTCTAGTCTATTCTATTCTACTCTATTATATTAGTCTATTCTACTCTATTATATTAGTCTATTCTACTCTATTATATTAGTATATTCTATTCTGTTTTACTCTAGTCTACTCTATTCTATTCTATTCTACTCTATTATATTAATCTATTCTACTCTATTATTTTAGTCTATTCTACTCTATTATATTAGTCTATTCTATTCTGTTCTACTCTACTCTATTCTATTCTATTCTATTCTACTCTATTATATTAGTCTATTCTACTCTATTATATTAGTCTATTCTACTCTATTCTATTCTACTCTATTCTATTCTACTCTATTCTATTCTACTCTATTATATTAGTCTATTCTATTCTATTCTTGTAAGATGCCATGACGACCACCGACGTGTGTGCACGTGCATTTCATGATGGAACTTCACACATTTCGTGACACCTTACTCGTGGACGGCATATTTGTCAGGATGTTCTGAATTATTTCTTGTAAGTGGAGTGGTGGAGTGTAATCATCTGAAGACAACGAGAAAAGATATACTTGGTAACAGAAATGTCGTACGATATTTTAAATTCCAAACATAATTAATTTCAAAGGTTTTAAAATACCGTTATTTCTATATAAAGTTTTAAAATAGACTTACCTTTATATTTGCATTGTATTATACTTTTCCCCACAACTCAGCTCTTTACAATGTGATTTTACACAATTATATACATTTTATTCTTACCTTTGCTGGACACCCAGTAGTCGATGCGTATTTTTTGTGCTGGGGTTTTGCTAAACTTTCATTCATTCATTCATTCATTCATTCTTGTAAGATGCCCACCTCACTAGCTATGCACGTACAAGGTGGATAACAGTCGGTCTTGCATAGACATGTCATGCACACGGTCCCTTCTTGGTTGGCCAATAATTTTCAATCATTCTACAAAATAGGAATCGCAATATACATATGAGGGTGGAACGTAGCCCCGTGGTAAAACGCTCGCCTGATGCGTGGTCAGTTTAGGATCGATCCCCTTCGGAAGCCCATTGGGCTATTTCTCGTATATCAAACGCCATGGTACTGGATGTCAAACATTTGGACATATAGTATTAGAAAGGAAACCTAATTGCATTTATTTCCATTAGTATCAAATTCATTTATTTACATTCACAGACAGGACATGACATACCACAACCTTTGATATATGAACAGGTATGTGTTATCCTGTTTGTGGGATGGTGTATATAAAAGATCCCTTTCTACTAATGAAAACTGTACTGGGTTCCTCTTCGAGACTATATGTCAAAATTACCAAATGGTTGACATCCAATAGCCGATTATTTATAATCAATGTCTTCTAGTGGTGTCGTTAAACAAAACATAAGTTTTTAACTTTAATAGGCATAGCAATAGTGAATCTGGCATTAGCATATTCAACACTGTATCACTGATAGATTCTTGGGGGTATGCATGTCTACAATAGTGAATCTGGCATTAGCATATTTAACACTGTATCACTGATAGATTCTTGGGGGTATGCATGTCTACAATAGTGAATCTGGCATTAGCATATTCAACACTGTATCACTGATAGATTCTTGGGGGTATGCATACACGACTCAATGTTTAATGCTTTGTCTACAAAAGCGAGTTGATCATGACTACGATATATGGTTCCAACGCCGTCTCTAAGAGGACTGCCACTTCTGTAGCATGTGTGTTTACGCACCAAAAGAAACTTTCTACAGCTTCCGGGAACTGATTTCTTTTTCACATACACATATATATGCGCGTGCGTGCGTACGTAGTTACATACATAGGTACTTACATACATACATACGTACTTACGTACATACTTACATAGATGTACATACATACATAGTTAGTTTAACTGACCTGGCTAAACGCTGAAGTCGACGGTGTTGTCTTCGTCAGGAAAGTAATACCTATACCTATAGTTCGCTTCCCGACGTCGTTGTGCTAGAAAATAAATCTTTAAGTGTTAAAGACAAAAGACTAGTTCACAGAAACAATGTAGAAAGAATAAACTGCATGGAATCCATACACATTAATTTAATATGTTCAACAGAACAAAGAAGAAAAACAAATTCCTAAAAATAAAGCATAATGCCCACAAAATAAATTAATTAATTAATTTATTAAATATTAAATAAATAAATAAATACATAAAATTACAAACAACTTAGTTCTTTTTGAATAAAAATGAAGAAATTAAAATTAGTTTGCAATATGTGCTATACCAGGAATCCACACTAATAACACAAAACCCAAATTGTGCAGATGAATCAAAACACGGCTTAGTAAATGCGATAAAATCTAATATTGGAAAGTTCAGAAACCTTTTCTGCTATTCTTATTCACTCATTGAACCAGGATAAACAATAATCTCTCATTGCTTCGACTACGAAAGAGAAATTCCAACCACCGGAAATAAAAGATCGGTTTCATCCCTTGATCTTTAGATATATCTGTCTGATGAAGCGGTCTGGTTCTATTCAAGACTACGTGATGAAAAGGGAACACATTTCATAGATTTACGGACTAGATGAAAAGTAAATGATCCGGCAGGCAGAGATGCATCGGTTTCATAACTTGGACTGTTTGTTCATGCAGAGTTAAGCAACACAGACATTTATTAGGTATTAGTGTTTCTGAAGTCGGGTTTCAAATTCGTATTCAACGTGAGCCTCCTTGACCTTGCCGACTGGCACAATCCACTTAGAGCAAGTCGTATGCAGGTTTCATTTCTCACGCACTTTATCTGCAAAAAATAAATTATAGGCAACTCGGAACAAAACCCTTAAAGTCACAGATCCTAGTGTCAACCTGTTAACATGGATTCATAATTTAATAAAAAATAAAAAATTGAGAGGGCGAATTTAGCTCAGTCGGTTGAGTGCTCGCCTGAGGTGCTTGCGTCGCAGGATCGAACCATCTCGACGGAACCATTCAACTGATTCGGGGGTTTTCTCGTTCCAACCAGTGCACCACAACTGATCAAAGGCTGTGGTATGTATCTTCCTGTATGTGGGGAAAGTGCATATAAAAGATTCCTTGCTGCATTAGAAAACATATAGCGGGTTTCCACTGATGACTACGAGTAATAATTACCAAATGTTTGACATCCAAATGCCGATGGTTAATTAATCAATGTGCTCTAGTGGTGTCGTTAAACAAACAAACCAACATAAATTTGGTTAATCTACACACCTGTAATACATCTTGATAAAGTTACAACAGCGTGAAACAAGTCTGTGAAGTTAACATAAGGTAAAAAAAAAAACCTAAAATAGACTAGACCTCATCCCCATAACCGTTACTTCTCAGATGTACGTGCGGTTTTTTTAAATTATGAAAAATGCATTTCGTGGTTTTACAAACATCAGGTTGACCGGAAATACCCCCAGATGTTCGGAAATGGATAATAAAAACAGTAAAATGTAAGCAATGTCTGATTAGAATTATTAAAAGTGACTCTAATAGTGAACAATACGCGGTAGTGTTTAGAAACTAGGGTCGGTCACTTTAACGTATTAAAAACTGTCTGTTTACAAGGCATGTTTTGTCAAAATCGTCATTGGTCCCATGGTCTAGTGGTGCAGGTGCTTCCTTGGGGAAGGAGGGACACGGTCTCCGATTCCAACAGCCATGACACAAGAAGTCAAATGATATATTTCTCAAAATGTTTCCAGCGACAAGTGAGTTGCACAGCTCCTCCACCTCCCCCACCCACCTCTCTATCTGGTTCCCTCGGGCATGATATACAAAATCGATATGCACGTATAATGATACACGAAACACACCGAAAGGACAGAAATGTTTGTTTTACAGAACCTTGGCACATCTTAAACTGTAGGTCGTTGATGTTTAACATAGTTATGTAATTGCAACATGAACATAAAGATGAGGATTTACTTAGAGAGAAGTGACGTGGAGACAGACATACAAAACAGAGATAGAGAGAGAGAGAGAGAGAGAGAGAGAGAGAGAGAGAGAGAGAGAGAGAGAGAGAGAGAGAGGGGGGGGAGAGGGACAGAGAGAGAGAGAGAGAGAGAGAGAGAGAGAGAGAGAGAGAGAGAGAGAGAGAGAGAGAGAGAGAGAGAGAGAGAGAGAGAGAGAGAGAGAGAGAGAGAGAGAGAGAGAGAGAGAGAGAGAGAGAGAGAGAGAGAGAGAGAGACGGAGACGGAGACAGACAGATAGACAGAGAGATAAACAGACAGACAGAGAGAGAGACAGAGAGAGACGTATAGAGAAAGAGAGATAAAGAGAGATATAGCTAGAGATGCGGATAGAGAGACATAGGAGAGGGGAGAGACAGACAAACAGAGAGCTATCTCTGCTTGACACCTAATAGCCGATCTTTATGTTTGTGCTGGGGTTGAGGAAAACAAATTAATCATCTTAAATGCACGTTTACATTCTTATACTAAATGGAATTTCTCAAACTCAAAATAATATGGCTTTTCACTAATCTTAACAAAAGAGCACATTGATTTATGCCAGACAGTTGAAATAGACAGGAAGTGTGACTCGGGACCGTGGCAAAAGAAAGTTAAAGTATATGTATTGATAAGGAAGATATGTCCAGGACAGGGATTGTCTTTAATGTGCAGTAATGCGTGAAATGTAGGTCGCGGTGACCTAATTGTAGTACACAACACACGGTCATCTCAAGTTCTACTTGCTTGCAAGGTTTGATGATTCTATATGTATTGACAAGGAGGATATTGCCAGTCAAGGATTGCCCCTAAATGTGCAGTAATGCGTGAACAATAGGTCGCAGAGACCTACTTATGGTAAACGACACACGGTCATCTCAAGTTGTACTTGCTTGCAAGGTTTGATGATTCTATATGTATTGACAAGGAGGATATTGCCAGTCAAGGATTGCCCCTAAATGTGCAGTAATGCGTGAACAATAGGTCGCAGAGACCTACTTATGGTAAACGACACACGGTCATCTCAAGTTCTACTTGCTTGCAAGGTTTGATGATTCTATATGTATTGATAAGGAGGATATTGCCAGTCAAGGATTGCCCCTAAATGTGCAGTAATGCGTGAACAATAGGTCGCAGAGACCTACTTATGGTAAACGACACACGGTCATCTCAAGTTGTACTTGCTTGCAAGGTTTGATGATTCTATATGTATTGATAAGGAGGATATTGCCAGTCAAGGATTGCCCCTAAATGTGCAGTAATGCGTGAACAATAGGTCGCAGAGACCTACTTATGGTAAACGACACACGGTCATCTCAAGTTCTACTTGCTTGCAAGGTTTGATGATTCTATATGTATTGATAAGGAGGATATTGCCAGTCAAGGATTGCCCCTAAATGTGCAGTAATGCGTGAACAATAGGTCGCAGAGACCTACTTATGGTAAACGACACACGGTCATCTCAAGTTCTACTTGCTTGCAAGGTTTGATGATTCTATATGTACTGATAAGGAGGATATTGCCAGTCAAGGATTGCCCCTAAATGTGCAGTAATGCGTGAACAATAGGTCGCAGAGACCTACTTATGGTAAACGACACACGGTCATCTCAAGTTGTACTTGCTTGCAAGGTTTGATGATTCTATATGTATTGATAAGGAGGATATTGCCAGTCAAGGATTGCCCCTAAATGTGCAGTAATGCGTGAAAAATAGGTCGCAGAGACCTACTTATGGTAAACGACACACGGTCATCTCAAGTTGTACTTGCTTGCAAGGTTTGATGATTCTATATGTATTGATAAGGAGGATATTGCCAGTCAAGGATTGCCCCTAAATGTGCAGTAATGCGTGAACAATAGGTCGCAGAGACCTACTTATGGTAAACGACACACGGTCATCTCAAGTTCTACTTGCTTGCAAGGTTTGATGATCCTATATGTATTGATAAGGAGGATGTGACCATGTCAAAGATTTCCTTTAATATGCAGTAATGTGTGGGAAGTAGGTCGCAGTGACCTAGTTATGGTATGCGACACACCGATATCCCGTAATTCTAATCAGGTGATTCATAAATACATGAACTGTATAAATGTGCTTTGTCACGTATTGTTGTCTATTAGTATATGAACAAACAGAACAATATGACAAACAGACGAACATTTGCGGAATGTTTTGACATGATTCGTAAACACACATTTTAGTTAACGAAAAGGTAAAACAAATACTAATGTAAATAGTACACAACCTGAATCATATCAATGTTGTTGTTTGTTTGTTTGTTTTTGATCAATGATTTTGCACAAGGAATCTGACAATGTGTTTTTATCCCATCGACTGACTTCCTTTTCAGTAAGTATTTAATATTTGAAAAAATGCGATATTTACACCTCGGATGCACGATGTTAACATTGTTATTATTACATTCTGGACCACCCCGTGTCCTAACGTTGATACTTGAATGATGTTTTTAAATTAACAACAGCTAATGCAACTAAAATGGGTTAACAATTGAACCATTATATATTTTGCTATCTAGTTTGCTTTAAAATTTGCGTTAATCACAAGTGACTATTTGAAGCAACACTAAATTACTAAACTAACGATGTAATAGAAAAAGAAAGAAGTTTTATAGTTGACGACAATACAATTTTACCGATCAAAATAAGTCTGACAAATTACACGAATTTCCTAATTGATCGCTGACATCAAATCTGACCACTATGTCTTGTCATTGTATTTCTATTGATTGTCAAAGTTCACAGATTGTGTTTATAAACAGTGGCGTAGCGTGGGTGGGGCCACAGGGGCGGTTGCCCTGAGCGCTAAGTTCGGGACTGGTGGAAGGGACTCAGTGTAGTGCCCTGAATTGTAATAAATTACCTGAATTGTAATACCTGTCTTGAAATGTAATAAAAACTTCCCTGAATTGTAATAAACTAGCTGACCTGAATTGTAACAAAGAATTGCCCTGATTAGAAATAACCAGAGCTGCCTTCAATTGTAATAAGATACCATCTTGAATTGTAATAACATCTTAAAAATCACAGCAGACTCAAGAATGTCCCTTTAATTTTAGTATCGTGGCACTTGGCACCTCAAGTGTAACCAGATAACATATTATTATGACTGTGATCTTTAGATTATTATTTCATAAGTATGTGTCATACGAAATGTTTGGAATGAACCACAAACCTATAAACATTAAATCCTGACATTGTCATGTTATCTTCTGGGGTAATAATAATAAGAAGAAAAATAAGAAGAATTCTTAAATTGCTTGACCAATTCTAACCAAATGTTGTGGGAAGCTTCTTTGGCAAATGGAGAAACGAATTTGTGATTTTGGGTATTTTGACCCCCAGGGGCCTGATGGGCAGGGCTCAAGAATGAAAAATTAAGTTAATTTTAAAAAAGCTTCTTCTCTACTTCAACCGACGCCTTATAACTGTAAATAAAATGTGTCGAGTGCGTCGTTAAATAAAACATTTAATTTCTCTACTTTAAAGCGACATTCCCTGGAATAGTTTTATTATTTAAGCATTTAGAACAGAAAATCCCAGTACGTTTGATGCATATAAGACGCCGCACTCCGAATTGGTTTCACTACACTGGCTTTTCCAAGTTAAAAATAAACCCAGTATTTTGAAAGTGGGACACTTTTGGTGGGCGCCCACTGGTCTAAAAATAGTACGGTTCGGCTATTGTTCAATTCAATTCAATTCTTTATTCACTCAGACCATATACAAGGTACATAAGGTAATATAATAATATAATATTTACAAAGTGAGCAAGTTACAAACAAACAGATAACATTTGGAGAACAAAGTATAATAAATAAATAATATAGTAAATACATGTACTCATTTTCCTTTCTAGATCACATTCTTGTTAAACCTTGTTTAATGTAATCACATAGTTTTATTAATACATGTTTTTTCTGCTTATTAAAAAGTATATTCATTTTGTTAACATTTGGCTGTATATAATAATAATTAGATAAATATAGTACTCTAATATCATTTAGTGCTTTACATTCAAATAAGAAGTGAAATTCGTCACCAATACAACCTCTATTACATATATTACATAATCTTTCTTCCTTTGGTAAATGAGTCCATCTTCCTATTTCAACGGGTAGTCTGTGGTTAGCAAGTCTAAATCTGATAAACAGAATTCTTCGTTTCAAAGGGAGTATGTTTAGATATGGTTCATATGAATGTTCATTTTTAAATAATCTATAAATGATACCTTTTGGTGAGTTTTCTAGAGAACTGTTCCATTCCTGTATATACATATCGCGATATATTCTTTCATTTTTTTGTGCTAAACATTTTCTATTGACATTAATATAAAAATTGGTTTAACCAAATATAGCTTAGACCAGCTAGATCTAAAATATTATTCACTTTACACAACCATCTAGATTTAAAAGTATCATTTTCATACAGACTGAACAGAAATTTGTATATAATTGTTGCATTACAAACACCGATCGGATTCTAGCAGTCAATTCCTAGCCACCAATTACGCTAGCAGCCAATTTCAGCAGACACTCATGTCGACGTTCTAAACATCGGACTTGTACGCCTTTCGATTGTTACCTGTATTTCACACTTTTAAACACACTGTTATGCTAATTTTTATTATTCACTACAACTTAAGAATTTTAGAGTTTTAAAGAGTATCTTTATATAAAAACAACACAAAAACAAAATAACAACCAAGACTAATTTTCACAGTCTTATATTCGTATAAATACAACTTAACCGTTTTATTAAGCACTTTTATAATATCTGAAGAATCACTTTAAAAATCCTTCTGCACTACGGTAATATAGAATGTCCAACTAGTTTCGTATATACCACACCACAACACACATTATAAAAGGCGTATGAGTCCGGTGTTTAGAACGTCGCCATGCGTGTCTGCTGAAATTGGCTGCTAGCGTAATTGGCTGCTAGGAAGTGGCTGCTAGAATCCGCTCGGTATTACAAAATATTGTTCTAACTGGCTAGTGAGCATTTGACGATATGCGTTAATGACGACAACTCGCGAGTGAATTAAAAGTGCAGTTATGCTTGTATTTGAACTTAGAACTTGATTGTATACGATTGAAACCAGACACTGCAGCTTTAAAAAATGCTATAAGCGAATAGTCTTTTTACGTGTATATGTAAATGTCAGTAGACGGCTTATCGAATTTGTGAATGTCTTTAATGTCTTTAATATAAAAATTAGGACAATTAAAAACAAAATCCTTCTCTTCTTCCAGAAATGCCATAACCAAATAATTTTCATATATGTAGAAGTCAATACATGGTTTATCTCATTTTGAATGTGTGTGTGTGTGTGTGCGCGCGCGTGTGTGTGTGTGTTGTATGCAGGCATGAATATATGCCACATGTAATCATGGTTGGTATCACAATACAGAGGAAAACAGCAACATGATCGATGTTGATAGTCGACCGATTAGTTGTTAATCTAGTCATAAGTCGTAAATCCGTCGTGACAGTTTTTGAAGAACAAAATATCGTATTAAGATGTTTTCTTGTTGAGAATAACACAGATGCACAGATCTTTTGGTACAAAATGTAACAAAATAAGAAAAACAAACAAAAACAAACACCCACCATCCGCAAAACAAAAACAAACCCCACTCCACTCCCGAAAAAACCCCGCCCCCCCCACCAAAAAAAAAAAAAAAAAAGAAAAAAAAAAAAAAAAAAAAAAAAAAATGTAGTCTTCTACCTTACACAGAGTAAAACTGAAAATAATCAATTTAAAATTAAAGAAAACTGAGAAATAGGGAGAAAAAACCCGCAAAAGACAAACGAGGTTAAATGACAAATAACTTGTTTTTTTCACAACGATCATAAAACCAGTGTTGAGTAAACACTTGCGTGTTTACCGGCAAATCATAAAACAACACTTGTTTCCTGGGGCCATACTCACGAGGTTTAGTCATTAACTGAGAACTGTTATCATAAACTGAAAGCTCTGTTGAAATACCATCTCGAAGCCCCGGGCGAAATATCTGGTGTCCTGACACACATAAGATACCTTAGTATATCATTAAGAGGAAGTAAGCAGCAATGCAAATACTTGGATCATGATAATTTACGTTTTAGGAACAATAAAGTAGCATTCACTGACCGGATTACAATTTGCAGGAAATTCCGAACACACGAACGTAAATTAGCTTTGTCATCCGTGGAATCTGATTTGGGATAATGCATCCTTCAAAACAGGGGGGGGGGGGGGGGGGGGGGGGGGGGGAAGAGAGAGGATTTAGCTCAGTCGCTTGAGGTGCTTGCGTCGCAGGATCGAATCACCTCAGTGGAACCATTCAATTGATTGTGGGGTTTGTTTTCTCACACCGACCGCGCATCGAGCGAGCGCTGTACCACTGTGCTACGTCGCTTGAGGTGCTTGCGTCGCAGGATCGAATCACCTCAGTGGAACCATTCAATTGATTGTGGGGTTTGTTTTCTCACACCGACCGCGCATCGAGCGAGCGCTGTACCACTGTGCTACGTCGCTTGAGGTGCTTGCGTCGCAGGATCGAATCACCTCGGTGAATCCATTCAACTTGATTAGGTTTTTTCTCGTTCCAACCAGTGCACCACAACTGGTCAATGGCCGCGGTATGTGCTTTCCTGTCTGCGGGAAAGTGCATGTAAAAATCCTTTGCTACTAATGGAAAAATGTAGCGGGCTTCCTCTGATGACTACGAGTCAGAATTAGCAAATGTCTGACATGCAATAGCCGATGATGAATAAATAAACGTGCTCTAGTGGTGCCGTTAAACAAAAAACCCTTTAATATCTAGACCTAGCTAAAGCTAATCACGGGTAAGTAAATAAGAACAAGAGCACATTAATAATAATAATAATAATAATAATAATAATAATAATAATAACAACAACAACATTGTTAACATTTGATCATTTTGACATATAGTCTTAGAGAGGAAACCGGCTACATTTTTCTTTAGTAGGACGGGATCAGTTATATGCACCATCCCACAGACAGGATATCACATACCATGACCTTTGATATACCAGTTGTGGTGCACTGGCTGGAACAAAAAGTAGGCAAATGGAACTCCGATCGCAGTCAATACTAGACCGACAGCGCATCGGGCGAGCACTTTACCACTGGTGTAGCCCCCCCCCCCCCCCCCCCCCCGCACCTAAACAAAAAAAGAAAAGAAAAAGAAAAAAGTAGAAGGCACATTTAAGCTACTTTTCTGAAGTGGAAATGGGTTAATGAATGAATGGATGAATGAATGAATTAATTAATTAATTAATTAATTAATGGATGGATGGATGGATGAAAGAATGAATGAATGAATGAATGAATGAATGTTTAAGAATACCCCAGCACGAAAATATACATCCGCTATTAGGTGCAGAATTGTTAGTAGAGACCTTTATTCCGTATAGTGTACTGTTTCAGGGTGTTTTTACCTTTGACGTCGCATGTTACAGCTATGATGCCACTTTGGGACGTCACTGTATTTGGAGGCGTGGCCACAAAAGCAAGGATGATTACAAAGGTACAACTATGGTATGATATTCCATAGTTAAGTTGTACCATTGCTAGATGAATCTGAAACATTTTAACTACACATTAGAGGTTTCGAAGTACAAAGAGCAACAAAACAAATTCTTACAAATGATAAGAGGTTTTTTTTTTAAATCAAAACTTAGAAAAGAAAGAAAAATTACAGGAAATGTTTTACTTAACAATGCACTCAACACATTTTATTTACGGTTATATGGCGTCGGACATATGGTTAAGGACCACACATATATTGGCAGAGGAAACCCGCTGTCGCCACTTCATGGGCTACTCTTTTCGATTAGCAGTAAGGGATCTTTTATATGCACCATCCCACAGACAGGATAGCACATACCATTGCCTTTGATATACCAGTCGTGATGCACTGGCTGAAACGAGAAATAGAAAAATTACAGAGACAATGTCTTTTCTTTTGCAACTGCACACTGTGTCTGATTAGTAAGATTAAAAGGTACTAAATATTAGCACACGTCTGAAAATATTTATCATGACAATTTATGTGTCCATAAATGAAACGGCTATATCGACCGCACGTTCAAATATCATCATCCATGAATTTATTATTACCATTATTTTTTCGGTGGATATTTTTACTCCGTCATTTTTCACTACTCTGGAGCATAATAATCGTAGTCTAAGTAACAATCGGGTTCTGCTTTTCATCACCATTAATACCCCAAAAGTGCAGATCGAACGAAATTCAATTTTAATAACAGACTGTTCAGTTTTACACGCATCCATGTTCCATATTAGAAACGATCTAAATTCGACTAGCGAGTTTCGTGAAGAGGCGCTATTCATGCGGATATCACTGCGCATGTACGTAGCTGTCACTTGTTAATTTGAGACACGTGACTTCGGGGAATCGCGAAGGATGTGCCCAATCAAGTCGTGTTTGAACCTTCGATGGATATAAGCACGAGTCGAATGTTTAATTGATTGAGAGGCGTGACTTCGTGATTGATGTGCTTAAGACAAAACGTTTGTTTTGTTTAACGAGAGCACTTGAGCACATTGATTTATTAATCATCGGCTATTTGGATGTCAAACATTTGGTAATTTTGATGTAATTATAGTCTTAGAGAGGAAACCCTCTATATTTTTCCATTACTAGCAAAGGATATTTTAAATGCACTGTGACGGTACATGCTCTTAATTTCTTTTCGCCTGTGGCGATATTAATTGTTTTAGAGGGCCGTGTGCAGTTCCAATATGCACTTAGCCCAGGTGGGCACATTGTTACGTAATACCTTCGCGCGACCGTGTATCCCAACATGCACTTAGTTCAGGTGTGGAGGCCATGTGGCCAGTAGTTACGTAATACCTCCGCGAGTGCGGCTTTTACAACCGTGATTTTGGCGACTAGGCGTCATTGAGTCTGGCGATCAAAGAGAAAGATATGCCGTCTTGGTCGCTGTGGAATATGACTTGATAGGGGGAGGACCGCCTTGTACCCCCAGGCGATATTTGGATTTTTTAATAAATAGCTAGGGTTTTATAGATATCTGGGAGAAACATATTGGAAGGCATCCAGGGGGAACGTTAGTCCGTTTGGACTTGGTAATTATATATTTTCTGCTCTGTTGTATAACCTTGATGTGATTGATGTGACTTTAAATATTTTAATACTGTATTATACCAATATTATTTAGACGGTGCTGCCGGTTATCTGACGCAGTAATACTGTAGGCTCACTGTTCTATATATATAAAGCTTATCCTGTCATCCTAGAGGACCTAGGTAAACTGTAGGTTATTGTCTTTATTGTGATAGGTACCAGTATTAATTCTGTGTTACAAGGTTACTGAATGAGTAGTTAAGTGTTAATTAAAAATTAACCAGTTAGGAATAGAGTTGTAATTCCTTTATTAATTAAGTTCTCCTGGAAGCGTTTCTCAATTATCACACGTTATTGAACGAGTAGTAAGGGTTAATTAAAAATTAACCAGTTAGGAATAGAGTTGTAATTCCTTTATTAATTAAGTTCTCCTGGAAGCGTTTCTTAATTATCACACGTGTGGGTGTTGTGTCACGGTGAAGTGATTAGCATATTGTGTAAACAAGACACCTAGATATTAACTAATTAAGTGATCAGTTCTGGGTTGTTATTATTTGTTGTTGTTAATTAACTACTGCGGCAGTACATTTGTCAGCGTAGGTTAATACAGATTCCAAAGTGTATTGTGTTTTTGTTGTGTTTTCTAGTGAACTAAACGTGCTATAATAATATATACTTTATATAAGATCTTATCTCTGATCATACCTAGACGAGCCAGCGGGGGTAACTGCCTGTTACAGAGAGATCTAATAGATATACAGTTAGGAGAGATATTTGGACAATCGTGTTACATTCAGTTACGGGTATTATAGGATCCCCGTGACATGCACCATCCCACAGACAGGATAGCACATACCACGGTCTTTAATATACCAGTCGTGGTGCACTGGCTGGAACGAGAAATAGCTCAGTGGGCCAACGGACGGGGATCAATCCCAGACCGACCGGGCATCAAGCGAGCGCTGTACTATTGAGTTACTGTCATGGTACAACACAGTTATATCGTAGTTTTTATTAATTCATTTATAATTATGGTCGTGTTTATGTCCAATTAGGTTCAACCGTGCTGTCCTGGGCAGACACGTCAGCTGTCTAGGATATTGGGTTACTTGTTAGTGGTTAGTCAGAAATAACTCGCTAGAGAATGGTTTTGATTCGTTAACTGTATACGCTGAGACAATCGACATCGCTTCATGCAACCATCTAAATACAGCTAACTCACCAAAACCATGCGATAACTATTACTTAAAACAGCGAACCGTCAAAGAAATGTTCAGTTTGTAAATAAACATATTTGCACTGAAGTCAGTCGGATGTTCGCAGAAGGTGTGAGTCCGCTTTGTAAGTAAGTACGAACGCGTCGTTGCTTTTTGCATGAATAGAAAATTGCAGAGACTGACGGAACAAACAAACAGTGAACAGAGACGACTTCAGTCCACGGCAAAACAATTACCATAGCTAATGGCGCTGTCATTTACAGAGAGGCTTCTGCCAGCGAGTAGTCCTAGATAAGGAAGTCTCACATGCGGGGGCAAACTGAGCATTTCCAGCAATCAGCCAAATGACTGGGGACACAATGCAACCTGTTAATTGAGAAATATTCATAACTAAATCTGGTCTAAACGTTAAGACTACACAATGGAAGTGTAAATTTGGAAGGATAGTTACTACCAAGTTCATGAATATTTTAGAGGCGCTATATAGCTTGGGAACTGAAGTTCGGTTAAAAAAGAAATATTTCTTTGACAAATAATGCCTTAGTATTCACCGGACTGTGCAGTACTTTTAGGTGACACAGTCATATTGCTTTAATGACAGTTTGAAGGAAAACAGAGAGAGAGAGAGAGAGAGAGAGAGAGAGAGAGAGAGAGAGAGAGAGAGAGAGAGAGAGAGAGAGAGAGAGAGAGAGAGAGAGACAGAGAGAGACAGAGACACACACACATAACAACACACACACATACGCGCACGCGCGCGCGCGCACGCACACACACACACACACACAATCGTGCTCTAGATCAATAGGTGCTATTCTTCAAAACTCGCACCACAACTCTGCAATCTGGATGCAGAGATCCCAGCCATCATTTCTTTCGCTAAGAATCTGATAATGTTGAAATATCGCGTAGTAGAAACATTATAGGTACTGATTTATAGTTTTCATATAAATGCTAATGATATCCAGGTGTTTTTCTCTCGCGGTTCCGATGTCTATTCGTATCAGATACGTTAATACGGATAAATATAATGCAATCATATCTGCGGAGAGGAAATGATTTCCAATCCGGGAGGTGTCTGCCGCTAGTATTGTAACAACCTACAGTTCTCTAGTGACTACACATCGGCAATAAAAACAATCCACTATGACGACGTCTCACATATGCCAACATTATAGGGATATACCAGCTATATATATATATATATATATATATATATATATATATATATATATATATATATATATATGTGTGTGTGTGTGTGTGTGTGTGTGTGTGTGTGTGTGTGTTTCACATGTGTCTACTTACATACACACAAGCATAACCACACACATGACACGCACGTATGTATGAATGTGAATGTATGTATGAATGTATATATATATGGATGGATACACGGATGGATGGATGGATGGATGGATGCACGGATGGATGGATGGCTGGCTGGATGGATGGATGGATGTATTGATATATCTATGTATGTGTGTATGGATGGATGGATGGATGGATGCATGCGTGTGTGTTTTCATGAGTCTTCCCCCTGTCTCGGTGTGTGTGTGTGTGTGTGTGTGTGTGTGTGTGTGTGTGTCTGTACGTGTGTGTCTGTACGTGTGTGTGTGTGTGTGTCTGTACGTGTGTGTGTGTGTGTGTGTGTATGTGTGTGTGTCTATGTGTGTGTGTGTGTCTGTACGTGTGTTTGTGTGTATGTGTGTATGTGTGTGTATGTGTGTGTATGTGTGTGTGTGTGTATATGTACGTGTGTGTATGTGTGTATGTGTGTGTGTATGTGTGTGTTTGTATCTGTACGCGTGTGTATGTTTGTGTGTGTGTGTGTGTGTGTTTGTATGTACGTGTGTGTGTATGTACGTGTGTGTGTATGTACGTGTATGTGTGTGTCTGTACGTGTGTGTGTGTCTGTACGTTTGTGTGTGTGTCTGTACGTGTGTGTGTGTCTGTACGTGTGTATGTGTGTCTGTACATGTGTATGTGTGTGTCTGTACGTGTGTGTGTATGTAAGTGTGTGTGTATATGTGTGTGTGTATGTATGTGTGTGTGTGTCTGTACGTGTGTGTGTGTATGTGTCTGTACGTGTGTGTATGTACGTGTGTGTATTTGTATGTACATGTGTGTCTGTACGTGTGTGTGTGTGTTTGTATGTCTGTACGTGTGTATGTGTGTCTGTACGTGTGTGTGTATGTCTGTACGTGTGTGTGTGTACGTATGTGTGTGTGTCTGTACGCGTGTGTGTGTATGTACGTGTGTGTGAGTGTGTGTCTGTACGTGTGTGTGTGTGTCTGTACGTGTGTGTGTGTGTACGTATGTGTGTGTGTCTGTACGTGTGTGTGTTGTACGTGTGTGTGAGTGTGTGTCTGTACGTGTATGTGTGTGTATGTACGTGTGTGTGTGTCTGTATGTACGTGTGTGTATGTGTGTCTGTACGTGTGTGTTTGTACGTGTGTGTATGTGTGTGTGTGTGTGTACGTGTGTGTTTGTGTGTGTGTCTGTACGTGTGTGTGTGTACGTGTGTGTGTGTGTGTGTCTGTACGTGTGTGTGTATGTGTGTGTGTCTGTACGTGTGTGTGTGTGTGTGTGTCTGTACGTGTGTGTATGTATGTGTGTCTGTACGTGTGTGTGTGTATGTATGTGTCTCTGTACGTGTGTGTGTCTGTACGTGTGTGTATGTGTGTGTCTGTACGTGTGTGTATGTATGTGTGTCTGTACGTGTGTGTGTGTGTGTGTATGTGTGTGTGTCTGTACGTTTGTGTATGTTTGTGTCTGTACGTGTGTGTATGTGTGTGTGTGTATGTGTGTGTGTGTCTGTACGTGTGTGTGTGTGTATGTGTGTGTGTACGTGTGTGTGTACGTGTGTGTGTACGTGTGTGTCTGTACGTGTGTGTGTGTGTGCCTGTACGTGTGTGTGTCTGTACGTGTGTGTATGTAATACATACATTATGTATTCACATACGTTTTGTTCTTTCCATTTCTGTTTTTCTTTGGGAATCACATCACAGTATTATTATGAGTTGTTTTGGTGATATAACGTTTTAATCCGTATACAAAATGTAGTAACATTGTACTGTCCAAAGATTTTTTGGTTAACATTGGGTCAACTGTGAGCACGTGCGAAGGTTTGAACAGTACACATTGAGTGCACAACATTTCATTTCAACACGATTGAAAAGCAAAATGTCGCAAATGTAACACGTTGATAGGGGTAGGGCTATTGCTCTAATTATGCAAGGGCAATCGCAACGTCGCGTCGCCCAGCAATTTGGGGTATATGAGTCAAAGGTAGGAAATGTTTTATATAACGACGCACTCAACACATTTTATTTACGGTTATATGGCGTCAGACATATGGTTAAGGACCACACAGACATTGAGAGAGGAAACACGCTGTCGCCACTTCATAGGCTACTCTTTTCGATTAGCAGCAAGGGATCTTTTATATTCACCATCACACAGACAGGGTAGTACATACCACGGCCTTTAATATGCCAGTCGTGGTGCAATGGCTGGAACGAGAAATAGCCCAATGGACCCACCGACGGGGATCAATCACAGACCGACCGCGCAACTTCCCACCCCTGTATTTGAAATATTTACCACCGAAAAACCCAACTTGCGTTTGTTTTTTCCTTGAGATATCAAAATATTGTTATTGAGGCTAAATCGGCATTTATAATTCGCGATTACGTAAAAAGGAAACTAAATGTAAAAACATTTTCTACTAATACAATAAAGCCTACTATAATACGTTCAACAGAAAACAATTTTATTTTATTTCGTTGTTTTTTTAAAGGTCAGTGATTTAACAAAATGCACATGACAACCTTTCAGAAGATAAAAAGAAGATTGTCACAAAGAGTGCCATGGACGATTCCATACTTGGAATTAATCCGAAAAGTAAAATCCGATGGGTTTTTTTCTTCCAACCAAAAACACATTTCGTTTAATAGGCCAGTATCCTGTCAACATGTCTTTACGTCATTAGTGATTATTTCTGCGCGTCAATTAAAAAGAGATATAACTTGCCTTTAGATGTAATTCTAGTCTGTAACCAAATCAAGAAAATAATATTAATAAAAAACAAAACAAAAACTTCATTAGCAGAATATATGAAGTGGCCTTTTAGACGATTCTTCTTCGCTAATTCTAAAATAGATACTTAATATGAAACAGTATGAAACATAGCCCAATCGTCACTCTAAAACAACCCCCAAAACAGTACAAACAAAAAGAACCATTTATCACCATCTTCGAAAAAACTAAATTACAAAAAATCCCCACCAAAAACACATCAATTCCCTCCTCAAAAAACTCTCCAAAACAAACAAACAAAACAAACAAAACAACCCCACAAACTCACCCCCCCCCCCCCCCCCCCCCCCCCCCCCATACACCAAACAAACAAAAACAAGACAGACAGATAGATAATTGATTAAAGTTTCATCTCATTACAATTACAATAAAATAAAGTGCAGCATATATATTCAATCAATATAAATAATAAAATTGTAATGAACCATTCTATACTGACTTATTAGTCACTATTCGCCAACAACTTAAAGGTTATCCCCCTAAAAAAATCCAAACCAATAAGCCCCATTCCTAAAAAACACACCCCAAAACCCCCAAACTAAACCACAAAAACAAAACAAAAAAACACGACATCGCCGAGGCCGATTATTTATTTTCGCTATATTCCTGTAACAGTAAGATGATCGTATTTACTCCTATGAACCATGAGGTGTGATGTGCGCGGATACATCCTATAGAAACACTAACACGATATGGTATTGCTGATGGACATCACGTGTAATATTTCCTAGGTGTCTGCTTCCATTCATACGTGCCAGCAGACGACAACGAAACGATTACAGTGCTCTGTAATGGATACGACCAATCACATCACGCCTTACGGAATGATTTGGTCCTACATCGCAAGTTGACTGGTGTTTCGTGATGAGAGAAAATTACACTGAAACAAAATTACACTGAATCAAAGAAAGTGCTACGGTATCAGCCATGGTCTGACAACAAGGAAAGAAAAAAGAAATCAAAGCTTATAAGTCGCATTTCTGTGCAAAAGAATCCTTTGAAGGTTAAGAAAACTTTGACCGTAAAGGGACATACCCTAGTTTTTAAGCACTACAGCATATTTTTGACTATTACAGCCGTTTGTAATCACTGAAATCAAACATTACTTAGATTTTATTGTCTAGATTATTCATTTCCGTACATTCGAAGCGTTTTTGGTTATCTTGGTGATTTTAATATCACAAAATGCATTTCTCATATTGTTATATGGAATCGAGTTTTAGTCTATTTTCGAGGGTATTTCACCATTTCAAAGTCACAAACTCATGTTTCAGACAATTGTAACTTTATCCAAATGTGTTACGTGTTTGTAGATTAACTAAACTTAATGTGCATTTTCATGGGCTGAATCTAGGGTCTGTCCGTTTACCTAGAGTCGGGGAGGGAGTGTACCCCGTCAACCACCGAACATACCGCCAAAAAGTTATTTTTAAATACAAAGTGATTGCCATTTGTTCTTTAATGCATTTTTAAATAGCAGTTAAGATACATATTCTGTCAAAAAAGAAACACATAGGTGATAGGGAAAGAAGAAAAGTGTTTGATTTTACAAAATATAGGGTTTTTTGTACAATGTTGCTGAATGACCATGTTTGTTAATGTTCCTGGAATGGGGAAGCATGCTCAAATGCACCCTAAAACAAATTTAACGCACGTTGTGGCATGCGTGAAATGGTCAGATTTTGGCGAATGCACGTAAAACTCGGGGAAAAGATTTGGGTAGTGATGGGTATTTAAAGCTGCAATGCTCGCAACTGCAGCACAAGATCGCTACATCCGGGTTCTGCACTTGCGTCACCGAACTGCCACAGCAACGAACACTGCTGGACACATACCTGGTTTGAGAAGGGTGTCTGCACAAACCATTCTGAGCCCACTTCGAGAAGCTGGTTTAAGGGTTAGGAGACCGTATGTTGGTCCCGTCCTGCGACATCAACATCGACATTTACGTGTTCGCTGGTGCACGAATGTACAGGGGTGGAACTTGGGAAACTGGCGGCGAGTATTGTTCAGCGACGAGTCACGTTTCCTTCTACAGCGACGTGATGGACGATAACCTGTTTACAGACGCCGCAATGAACGTTTTGCCAACAACTGCGTCGCCCAAGTTGACCGATTTGGTGGAGGGGGTGTCATGATGCGGGGAGCCATCTCATACACCGGCAGAAGTGAACTTGTGTTCGTATAAGGCAACCTGACAGCTATACGCTACCGGGATGAAATTCTTCGCCGTCACATGCTTCCCATTTTGGATCGACAGAGAGAACTCTTTCAGCAGGACAATGCCAGGCCGTGTACGGCACGTGTAACAATGGATTTCCTACAGAATGAGAACATTAATGTGCTGCCATGACCATCAAGATCGCCAAATCTCAACCCCACTGAACATCTATGGGACGAACTGGACAGACGTGTACGCCAGCGTGACTCGGAGCCTCAGACGCTTCCGCAACTGTCACATGCACTGCAGAAAGAATGGGCTAGGATTCCACGTGCCCGGATTCAGAGAATCATTCAGTCTATGCGAAGGAGATGTCGCGCAATGATTGCTGCTGCTGGTGGCCACACAAGGTACTGATTTCAGCGCCCTCGTGCAACGCCTCCACTGCCGTCAGTCTATAGCAAGAGAACATTGTCACATACTCATGTCAAATTTGATCATAGATAACGAAATTATGCCACTTTGTATTAAAGAGATAATTCCATGAATATTTCGCCTATGCGTTTCTTTTTTGTCAGAGTATATTTCGTCAGTTCTTCCATGCTCAAAAGTATGCTGTCAAAAGAAGACCTTATAGGAAGGAAATGTTTTATTTAACGACGCACTCAACATGTTTTATTTACGGTCATATGGCATCAGACATATGGTTAAGGACCACACAGATATTGAGAGAGGAAACCCGCTGTCGCCACTTCATGAGCTCTTTTTGATTAGCAGCAAGGGATCTTTTATATGCATCATCCCACAGACAGGATAGTGCATACCACAGCCTTTGTCACACCAGTTGTGGAGCACTGGCTAGAACGAGAAATAGCCCAATGGGTTCACCGACGGGGATCGATCCTAAACTGACCGCGCATCAAGCTGACGCTTTACCACTGGGCTACGTCCCGCCCCTAGACCTAATAGACACAGACCCTAGTTTCAAGCCTAGTTTTAAGTTTGGTCAATATACCAACCTGTAACAGATTTGGATAATGTTACAACATCGTAGTTCAAGCACGCTGTCCTGGGCACACCCACCTCAGCTGTCTGGGCTGTTTGTCCGGGACAGTGGGTTAGTTGTTAGTTGATTAGTGGTTAGTGAGAGAGAAGAGGGTGTAGTGGCCATGCACCTACTACTGAGCCCTTAAGAACCCGGTTGGAGCCGGTACCGGGCTGCGAACCCTGTACCTACCAGCCTGTAGTCCGATGGCTTGACCACGACGCCACCGAGGCCGGTTTTGCCTGTCTATAAGGTGCACGAGGGGAGTATTATTTATCAATTCCACTGAGCTACATTTATCAGGCGTATATTCGGGGGCGGGGGGGGGGGGGGGTAGGATTCGACACCCTGTTCAAGATTTGTTTTAAAACATATTTTTCAAGGAAGCATTACTTGATTTCCCCCCTTTAAACTTCGCTCGTCAACGTCTAGACCCTCCCCCCCCACCCCCCTCCTCTAAAATTTCTGCATACGCGCTTACAAATGTCTTTTAATTCAATGTTCAAATTGATCACGATAATAAATCGTCAATTTTCTCATACTGAAAATGCCGCAGTCTTGAAAAAAAAAAAAAAAACAGAAACAAAAACAAATCGAGGCTAGACATTGTCCTGAAGCAGTAATACATATTCATTAGGTCTGATCAAGGCTAACTAGATAAAAGTAAGACTTATCAGCGTTATTCGTTCGACTTATTGACAGGAAAATGGAATCTTCGATCAATTTTTAGATTTTTATTCTGATCATTAAAACAACCATTAGGCCTGATTGCTACTTTCCGCTACCTGTCGATTTTTTAAATGTATTTCCTAGACTGTTGTATTCACAACGGATCGCTGAAAATAGACGGAAAGAATTGTCAGAAGTGCGTCACTCTGCCACACGAATGCGTCAAAGAGTCGTATTAAGCATTCTTGATTGTCAGAAAGACATAACGAAACAATATGACAGTTAATCATTAACCGGTCCTTCAGTTTTTCTTTCAAACCAAGAGAATTAACGTGTTTATTATTTCTGAGCTGTCTTCTAGTGGTAAACAACTTCAAATAATTTGCCACTGGGATGTGGCGTAATAGTTTGTACAAGAGCACGTAGGAACCGGGGGTGGGGGTGGGATTGTGGTTTGTACCCCCACTTGAGGTTCATATCAAAATGTGTGATCCCACTAGAACGTCAAGCAGGACGCTGACCTAACACTTCGATAGTTTGTTTGCTAGTTAGCTCGTTTTGTTTAACGACACCACTAGAGCACATTGATTTATTAATCGTCTTCTATTGGATGTCAAATATTTGGTTTTTGATTGAAAACGTATTTTAGTGCTACAAAAAGGATTGGACACACGTGTGCCAACTTACTAGGCCCACTCCTATATACATACAATATAATGGCGACAAGTTATAATGTAATAGTAATGTATACATATAAAATTTGTATACAAATGTATTTTAATAACAATCAAATTGAGGAAAAGAGGATATTATGTACAACAGGATTTTGAAAGAAACTAGAAAAGAAACAAAAAAGTGCATGTGCCTTTAAACCATTCGACTGTTTGAATCAAAACGATGTGTTTGTTTCATAACATTTTGAACATACATAAATAGGGTTTTTTATTATAGAGATCACTTAAGGTATTTTGACCATATAAAAACAGTTGTAAATTTATGGTGCCTAATTCACAAAGGTCTCTTAGGCTCTGCTAGACAACAGAGCATACTCTTTGGAAATCTTTTAGCACTGCACTGCGAGATCGCAAAGTTGCGAGCGTTTAGTGAATTAGGCCCCTGCCTCTGTTGCTCATATCTTTTACATTGAAAAACCCAGTGAATATTGTTTTTTGTATAATATCCACAGTTACACGAAAGATGTGAATATTGTTTTCTGTATAATATCCACAGTTACACGAAGGATGTGAATATTGTTTTCTGTATAATATCCACAGTTACACGAAGGATGTGAATATTGTTTTCTTTATAATATCCACAGTTACACGAAGGATGTGAATATTGTTTTCTGTATAATATCCACAGTTACACGAAGGATGTGAATATTGTTTTCTGTATAATATCCACAGTTACACGAAGGATGTGAATATTGTTTTCTGTATAATATCCACAGTTACACGAAGGATGTGAATATTGTTTTCTGTATAATATCCACAGTTACACGAAGGATGTGAATATTGTTTTCTGTATAATATCCACAGTTGCACGAAAGATCTGTTGTAAGCCCATATTTATAAAGATCTGTATTTTAGGCACTACACCCATGTCGTAATCTTGAGTATAATATATTTTCTCTTCATTTCCCACACTACAAATATGATTGAACCACATCTACCGTTAGCATTACTGCTTTTTAAAGGATGATAGTGTTACAGAGTTTCTAATTACTGGATTAAAATTATACCAAAGATTAATTGTTGAATAAACTTGTTCTCGAAAACAGTGTTCTCGACATACAAGGAACTCTTTGTCCTACACTTTCTGGAATACAATCGGTCAAGAGATCGGGAGTCATTCTTTTCATTATTATAAACATAGTGCATAATGTTTATTTATTTTATTTTTTGCTTCGATAGTTTGTTTGTTTGCTAATTAGTTTGTTTTGTTTAACGACACCACTAGAGCACATTGATTTATTAATCGTCGGCTATTGGATGTCAAATATTTGTTAATTCTGACATATAGTCTTAGAAAGGAAACCCGCTACCTTTTTCCATTAGTAGCATGGGATATTTTATATACATTTGTACACCATCGCACAGACAGAATAGTACATACTACGGCCTTTGATATACATGTACCTGTGGGACGGGACGTAGCCCAAAGGTAAAGCGCACGACTGTTGCGCGGTTGGTCAACGATCGATCCCCATCGATGGGCCTATTAGGTTATTTCTCTTTCCAGCCAGTGCACCACGACTGGTATATCAAAGGCCGTGGTATTTACTATCCTGTCTGATGGATGGTGCATATAAAAGAACGCTTCCTACTAATGGAAAAATGTAGCAGGTTTTCTTTCTACTACTGTTTCAAAATGACCATGTGTTTGACATCCAATAGTGGTATTGTTAAACAAAACAAACTTTAACTTTTCGATATATGAGTCGGTTGTACTGGCTGGAACGAGAAATAGCCCAATGGGCTTACCGACGGAGATCGATCCTAGACCGATAGCGTACCAGGCTAGCGTTTTACCTCTGGGCTACATCCTACCTCCACCTAACACTTCGACGTCATCCGATTGTTGCACTCCGATCTTACAGGAATGTCAACCAAACGAGAACAGTGCTATAAATTAACACTTCGACGTCATCCGATTGTTGCACTCCGACCTTACAGGAATGTCAACCAAACGAGAACAGTGCTATAAATTAACACTTCGACGTCATCCGATTGTTGCACTCCGACCTTACAGGAATGTCAACCAAACGAGATCAGTGCTATAAATTAAACTCGATTATGGGTAATAAATAAGACATTAAAGAGACTTATGAGTTTTCTGCCATATGTTTCCAAATAATAAAATATTTGTACGACCAAAATTGCATACTAAATATGGTTTATTGTTTAGAATATCATTGTCTGTAGATACACACACGATTTCAATGAGGCTTGTTCACTTTTATTTAGTGCTTTAAAACCTAGGGAATAATCAAAACGTATGGTGAAGAAAATTAAATGTGAAACTGTTGGAGAATTAGAAAGTCCTCTAGGGGCGACTGCAAACTATAAGCCATACACACTTCAGCATAAACAACCGCCCCAAATAATCACTGGTTCCTCTACTACTTGTAACAAAACCAGGTGTACACTTTACTACTTACTGAAAACGCTGTCGACTTTCAAAAGTCAGCAGCCCAAAATTGCATATGAAATTCGGACAGACTTTAACTGTGATTATATCACCTGTAATTTATGTAAAAACAAAACCCCAGTATATAGGACAAACGCAAAACCAACTGAGAACTAGAGCAGTTTGTCACAAGCATGATATTCGGCATGAAGTCGTCATCCCTGTCGCCAATGACTTCCATCTACCTCATTAGATGAACATTTTGGAATAATTCCAAATGAATAACCCCTGATACTTGGTTTAAAAGACGAAACAGATCTCTTGAGACTTGAACGAGAGGCCTTTCGCATTCGTACATTACAGACACAAAAGTCATTTGGAATCAATGTAGAATCTGGTAAAGCCGTAGAAAGAGATAAAATAATGTTTCCAATAATTTACATTCGACGTAGCTTTGATATTGGAAAAAGTATGAAGGAGGAAGTTTTAAATCTGCATACAGAAAAAATCCAAGCCCCAAGGATATATTAGTCTCCACACGACTACCCTCCGCCTAACCCTCTTTGTAAGTCCCTAACCAAGTACATTTTTCAGCGGGTGGTTTGTTTGTTATTCCTTCTAACAATCTTCTAAAAATAAATACATCGTATTCAGCTAATACACACAACATAGTACTAGCCAAACAAATTAAAAACAAGACTGACCGCAAAACATATTTTGAATATCACAACGGTCAGTTTAAAATCAATTTCGAATCCCTGTGGCAAAATTAGGAAATAATAATGTTTTAGTTTTAAAAACAATTCGGAGCCAGTGCGTTCATTCATTCTTAAATATACACACACACACACACACGCACGCACATGCGCGCGCACGACCGTATATGTACGTACGCACACAATGAATGTACATACATACAGACATACCGACATACTTTAGGTTTTTCTCAAAACATGCTCTTGGTGATTTTCTCTAAAACCCAGACATGTTAATGTTCGTTTATATGTCGCAAATAAATTGTATAGCCAATCCAATGTCCCATCCTATGCCGATTTTTAGAGAATTTGTATATGACATGTGTCTGACAAGAAATGCTACCCCACAATCGCCTATGGTATCACAGTCTAGCTCCATCACACAAGAGGAGAAATCGAAAAACAATATTGTCCAGTCGGCACCATGCTGATTATGCCGTGATTGTTCAAATTGAAGTGTTGCAGCTCGGATCCGTTGTTCAAACACACACAAAGTGTGTTATGTCATTTATACAGAGTCGAAATACCCTCATTTACTTTTTGAAATGACTAGTATGTTTTTTTATTATTGTGAGATGGTCTTTATCCAGCAGGCAAAGCGGGTCGGGATAAACCAATTTCCTGCATATTGCCGTACACCTATTTATATTTATAAAATGCTATGTAATTCAGTGTTCTAATGGATTTCACAAACGAAACAGTGAAACACTCTAAATGTGAATAACAGTGAACTTAAAGATGAAGAAGAAGAAGAAAAAAAAGAAGAAAAAACCTTAGTCTCGACGGGGTTTTTTAATGCGGCTACAGACAATGATATTCTAAACAAGAAACTATGTTTAGTGATCGAATGGATTTCTTTTTCAAATTTGTGACACTACATACCATGGCCTTTGATGCACCAAAATGGAGCACTGGTTGGGATTGGATAAACCTGTTTCCATGAATTACGATCTTTCACACATTTCAGGCATGCCCATCACGGGTCCAGTCTCTGGCATGGCCATCACGGGTCCAGTCTCTGGCATGGCCATCACGGGTCCAGTCTCTGGCATGGCCATCACGGGTCCAGTCTCTGGCATGGCCATCACGGGTCCAGTCTCTGGCATGGCCATCACGGGTCCAGTCTCTGGCATGGCCATCACGGGTCCAGTCTCTGGCATGGCCATCACGGGTCCAGTCTCTGGCATGGCCATCACGGGCCCAGTCTCTGGCATGGCCATCACGGGTCCAGTCCCTGGCATGGCCATCACGGGTCCAGTCTCTGGCATGCCCATCACGGGTCCAGTCTCTGGCATGCCCATCACGGGTCCAGTCTCTGGCATGGCCATCACGGGTCCAGTCTCTGGCATGGCCATCACGGGTCCAGTCTCTGGCATGCCCATCACGGGTCCAGTCTCTGGCATGCCCATCACGGGTCCAGTCTCTGGCATGGCCATCACGGGTCCAGTCTCTGGCATGGCCATCACGGGTCCAGTCTCTGGCATGGCCATCACGGGTCCAGTCCCTGGCATGCCCATCACGGGTCCAGTCTCTGGCATGCCCATCACGGGTCCAGTCTCTGGCATGCCCATCACGGGTCCAGTCTCTGGCATGCCCATCACGGATCCAGTCTCTGGCATGCCCATCACGGGTCCAGTCCCTGGCATGCCCATCACGGGTCCAGTCCCTGGCATGCCCATCACGGGTCCAGTCCCTGGCATGGCCATCACGGGTCCAGTCTCTGGCATGGCCATCACGGGTCCAGTCTCTGGCATGGCCATCACGGGTCCAGTCTCTGGCATGGCCATCACGGGTCCAGTCCCTGGCATGGCCATCACGGGTCCAGTCTCTGGCATGCCCATCACGGGTCCAGTCTCTGGCATGGCCATCACGGGTCCAGTCTCTGGCATGGCCATCACGGGTCCAGTCTCTGGCATGGCCATCACGGGTCCAGTCTCTGGCATGGGTCCATCACGGGTCCAGTCTCTGGCATGGCCATCACGGGTCCAGTCTCTGGCATGGCCATCACGGGTCCAGTCTCTGGCATGCCCATCACGGGCCCACGGGTCCAGTCTCTGGCATGGCCATCACGGGTCCAGTCTCTGGCATGGCCATCACGGGTCCAGTCTCTGGCATGGCCATCACGGGTCCAGTCTCTGGCATGGCCATCACGGGTCCAGTCTCTGGCATGGCCATCACGGGTCCAGTCTCTGGCATGCCCATCACGGGTCCAGTCTCTGGCATGGCCATCACGGGTCCAGTCTCTGGCATGCCCATCACGGGTCCAGTCTCTGGCATGGCCATCACGGGTCCAGTCTCTGGCATGCCCATCACGGGTCCAGTCTCTGGCATGCCCATCACGGGTCCAGTCTCTGGCATGGCCATCACGGGTCCAGTCTCTGGCATGGCCATCACGGGTCCAGTCTCTGGCATGGCCATCACGGGTCCAGTCTCTGGCATGGGGTCCAGTCTCTGGCATGGCCATCACGGGTCCAGTCTCTGGCATGCCCATCACGGGTCCAGTCTCTGGCATGCCCATCACGGGTCCAGTCTCTGGCATGCCCATCACGGGTCCAGTCTCTGGCATGCCCATCACGGGTCCAGTCAGTGCCCATCACGGGTCCAGTCTCTGGCATGCCCATCACGGGTCCAGTCTCTGGCATGGGGTCCATCACGGGTCCAGTCTCTGGCATGGCCATCACGGGTCCAGTCTCTGGCATGCCCATCACGGGTCCAGTCTCTGGCATGCCCATCACGGGTCCAGTCTCTGGCATGCCCATCACGGGTCCAGTCTCTGGCATGCCCATCACGGGTCCAGTCTCTGGCATGCCCATCACGGGTCCAGTCTCTGGCATGCCCATCACGGGTCCAGTCTCTGGCATGCCCATCACGGGTCCAGTCTCTGGCATGGCCATCACGGGTCCAGTCTCTGGCATGCCCATCACGGGTCCAGTCTCTGGCATGGCCATCACGGGTCCAGTCTCTGGCATGCCCATCACGGGTCCAGTCTCTGGCATGCCCATCACGGGTCCAGTCTCTGGCATGCCCATCACGGGTCCAGTCTCTGGCATGGCCATCACGGGTCCAGTCTCTGGCATGCCCATCACGGGTCCAGTCTCTGGCATGGCCATCACGGGTCCAGTCTCTGGCATGCCCATCACGGGTCACAGTCTCTGGCATGCCCATCACGGGTCCAGTCTCTGGCATCCATCGGGTCCAGTCTCTGGCATGCCCATCACGGGTCCAGTCTCTGGCATGGCCATCACGGGCCCAGTCTCTGGCATGCCCATCACGGGTCCAGTCTCTGGCATGCCCATCACGGGTCCAGTCCCTGGCATGCCCATCACGGGTCCAGTCTCTGGCATGCCCATCACGGGTCCAGTCTCTGGCATGGCCATCACGGGTCCAGTCTCTGGCATGGCCAGTGGACTGACGGGACAGAAACTGTATCATAGAGCTACATGTCGCTCCTTTTATTTTGGGGCGGGACGTTTCCAAGTGGTAAAGCGCGGTCGGTCGTTGTTCGATCCCCGTCGGTGGGCCCACTGGACTAGTTTTAATTCCAGCCAGTGCTCCACAACTGGTATAACAAAGGCCATGGTATGTACGATAATGTCCGTGGGATGGTGCATATAAAAAGATCCCTAGCTGGTAATTGAAAAAAAAAACCTATTGCGTGGCGGCAGAGGATTTCCTCTCATTATCTGTATGGTCCTTAACCACATAACCATAATTGAAATGTGCTAATTGCGTCGATAAATAAAAATATTCCTTCTTTTTCTTCTCGAAGCCCAGTGGTAAACCGTTCGCTCGATGCGCGGTCGGTCTGTGATCGATCCCCGTCGGTGGGCCCATTGGGCTATTTCTCGTTCCAGCCAGTGCACCCACAACTGGTACATCAAAGGCCGTGGTTTATACTATCCTGTCTGTGGGATTGTGCATATAAAAGATCTATTGTTGCTGATCGAAAAGATTATCCCATGAAGTGGCGGCAGCGGGTTTCCTCTCTCAAACCGGCCTCGGTGGCGTCGTGGTTAGGTCATCGATCTACAGGCTGGTAGGTACTGGGTTCGGATCCCAGTCGAGGCATGGGATTTTTAATTCAGATACCGACTACAAACCCTGAGTGAGTGGCAAGGCTCAATGGGTAGCTGTAAACCACTTGCACCGACCAGTGATCCAAAACTGGTTCAACAAAGGCCATAGTTTGTGCTATCCTGCCTGTGGGAAGCGCAAATACATGATCCCTTGCTGCTGATCGGAAAGAGTAGCCCATGAAGTGGCGACAGCGGGTTTCCTCTCAAAATCTGTGTGGTCCTTAACCATATGTTTGACGCCATATAACCGTAAATAAAAAGTGTTGAGTGCGTCATTAAATAAAACATTTCTTTCTTTTTGTCTCTCAATATCTGTGTGGTCCTTAACCATATGTCTGACGCCATATAACCGTAAATAAAATGTGTTGAGTGCGTCGTTAAATAAAACATTTCTTTCTTTTTCTTCTTTTCATTTTAGAATTTCAACGTAGATTTTATCCACCTGATACCAGTACCCCGTGACTGGTATATCAAAGGCAGTGTCATGTGATGTCTTGTCTGGGAAAGTGCATTTAAAATAATCCTTTGCTGCTAATGTAGCGGGTTTCTTCAAAGAATATATATAAGAATTACCAAACGGTTGATATCCAATAGCCGATGATGAACAAACCAATGTGCTACAGCGGTCTTGTTAAAGAAACCCAACTTTTAACTTTGTAAATATAACCACCTGGTATTTCGTTATATACTTGTGTTGGAGTTTTACAAAAGTTCAAAACTCCATTTACAGAAATAATTGTTGAACTGCATAAATAAATATAACATTTACACTTCCTGTAACGTCAAATTACCTATTTTTCAGTTCTCCATTATTCGTTCTCATTCGAAAAGCCAGCGTTTTGAATTAAACATTTTGAAACAAAAATGCAATTAGCTTCCTGCAAAGAATGTTTAAATGGAATAGCGTCTGACTAGCAGCCAGTGATGTAGGTCTTCTTCATGTCACACAAATGTGAGCTTATTTTTACATAAACAAATTGAAATGTTCTGACACAACATACTTTGAAATCAAAGTAATCAAAGTATTTTATTTAAAATTTGGAAACACATAACTTTTAGGCTGGCTAGGCAATTCCCAAGATGCTTTCGGGCATCAGCTATTTTCCGACTTCCGGTAGTAGTTTCTACAGAAAACTAATACTTTCTATACCGCTTTTGACTGAAACATATTACAAAGATATAACTTAAAAGGGGTTGCATCAGGTTACTATGTTTCGATATTGTGGTTCTTTGGCGAGGTTTAGATAACAGTGTAACAGGCTAGCAGATGGGAAGCGGACTATGCTTCTGTAAGCTATCCAGATTAAAAAAAAGAAGAAGAAAAGTATGGTGAAGAAACACAAAAGACAAAAGAAAGAAAAAGAAACGAAGCGCGCCCGTTTATGTCAAATTACGCGCCTCGGTCTAAGACATGAATAATGTAGTGAACCGTAAACATTGCATTACAATTCTCTTAATAACAGGTATTTCAATGAGCCGAATCAAGACAAAATTGCTTCTGTTATCTTTTTGAAGAAACTAATCACGTTTAATACATATAATCAGCGTCCGTCTGGAAGTTGAGTACATGCCTTAAATACAACCTATCAAGTGATGGCCCTACAAAAATCAAACTTCCTTGTAACAGAAATACAGGTTTTTTAAAGTAAACATTTATTGGCTTTAAGAAAGCGTTCAGTTCTGTTAATAGAAATATATTGTGGAATATTCTTAGAAATAATGGAGTTCATGGTAATATGACAAATATGCTACGAGCTATTTATTCATCTGTTAAGGCTTGTGTTAGACATAACCCTAATATAGTTACAGATTTCTTTGACTGTCCGTCTGGTGTTAAACAGGGGTGTAAACCAAGTCCTCTCCTTTTTTATAAATGAATTGGCACATGAGGTAATAAATGGGGGTAAATTGTGGGTTCAGTGTTTGCCAAATTATATTAAACTTTAATGAGCTGTTTTTACTGTTATTCGCAGATGATATGGCTTTATTGTCACTTACTCCATCAAGTTTACAGGCACTAATTAATCATTGAAAGAGAGCTGCTGATAGGCTTTATGTGATAGTTCATTGGAATAAGACAAATATTGTTGTTTTTAGAAATGGTGGGTGCCAGTTAGATAAAAATGGAAATTTCGAAATTAAGGTGGTTAATAGTTATAGATATCTTGGTATGAATTTCACTACAAAGTTAAGTAAGCAATTTGTTTTGCATCATGTTGTGACAAAAGCAAAAGGTGCAGTTATTTTTATGTCTGCGTGTGTATACTGTACGCGTGTCTCAGTCTCTACCTCCATCACCTATCTATCTATCTATCTATCTATCTATCTATTTACCTACCTACCTAGATCTATCTATATATTTGAATGTCTGTCTGACTGTCTGCTGCCTGCCTGCCTGCCTGCCTGCCTGCCTCTCTATCTATATATCTATCTATCTATCTATCTATCTATCTATATCATCAATCTGTCTATCTATTTTATCAATCTGTCTATCTATTTTATCAATCTGTCTATCTATATTTTTGTGATCTCTGAGGTAAACTAGCAGTCTACAAAAGACACATAAGATCACGCGAATCAAGTTTTCCCTGCCTATTAAAACTGAACGATAACTCAAGCACCTACTGAACCTTCTCGCAAATGTGTACGGCGGGCTTAACTGAAAACGTCTATCACTAATGCCATATTCCGAAATGGCAATTAGTCCGCCGCGATTCTCGTATTGCAGGTTTGGCTGTGAGCGACATTTGGTGATCAAATTGCAATAAATTCTAATAGAGCTGAAGCCCGCTGAATATGCCGAAGATGCAGTAGGGTTTCCGGGTAATATGCTTTTGGAAAACCGTCAATAGTGCACGTTAGTTTTATTGACAACCTACTCATTTTCCCAGCTGTCTTAACAAACCATGTGTTGTTGAGGTTTGGTGTTTTTTTCGTTTCTTTGTGTGTAGGGGGAAACATGTTTTCACGTTTATTGCCTGGAGAGTGAAACATGTTTTTAATCAGTCTGTCAGTGACATACTTGTTTTTAAGGTTCGTGGTTTTTTGTGGGTTTTTTAAATGTTTGTAATGGAAAGCAATGTCGGTTTAATAGCACAACGGGACAGTGCATTCTTCCAGTGGTTTGCAGTTGTCAGACAAATTAGGAATAGTTCTTCCTTTTTTAAAGCATGAATTGAATTGGTAGTAATAAAACACAGCCGGTGGTTTACAGGCTGTTAAATCCTGAATAGCAACATGGAACGTTTCATATATTTTACAGACAATCTGATATAAAGTGTGTTTTGTTTAACGACACAACTAGAAAGCAGCTTTTATAAGCACTTTCTCACAGACAGAACAACACATACCACGGCCTTTGACATATTGATACACCAGTCATGGAGTACTGATTGGAAATGGACAAGTTCAGTGAATCCACCGAGAGGGTGAGGGCTCGATCCAAGCACCAAAGGCGATTTCTCTACCGACTAAACTAGATCCCGCTTCGTACACTCTGATCACAACGAACTTTAACCCCAAGTGACATTATTGTCTTCAAAACATAGCCCTGCACAAGACAGTTCAAAGGGACGGGACGTAGCCCTGTGGTAAATCGCTCGCCTGATGCGCGGTCGGTCTAGGATCGATCCCTGTCGGTGGGTCCATTGTACTAGTTCTCGTTCCAGCCAGTGCACCACGACTGGTATATCAAAGGCCGTGGTATGTGCTATTCTGTCTGTGGGATGGTGCATATAAAACATCCCTTCCTACTAAGGCCAAATAAAAAAAAGAGTTGGTGATCGTCCTTTTGATCACACAAATCAGGCTGTGTGTGTGTGGGGGGGTGGGGGGGGGGTGGGTGGGAAGGGTTTTGTTTGTTGTTTTTTTCTGTAAAAAACGTTATAAAACACTGGAGACCATTTTGTTTGCGGGAGTAGCAGCCAACAGCGCATGCGCCTGGATGTTGTAGTTCCTTCACTGGCTGCCAGATGGACCTGGTGGTGGTTTAACCCGTTACGGTGCTTACGAAAGTTGAATTGCTGCTATCTCGACGCATTTTTAACAGTTTTTAACCAAATAAAAAATAAAATTAATTCAGGGGCGGGCGCATTTTTCAGATACGGGCGGAGACCATCACCAACTCCTTTTTTTGTTTGGCCTAATGGGAAAATGTAGCACGTTTCCTCTCTAGGACTATTTGTAAAAATTACTAAATGTTTCACATCCAATAGCCGATGATTAATAAATCAATGTGCTGTTGTACTGTCGTTAAAAAAAAGAAGAGACAAAGGTAGTGCAAAGTGTGTAACAATCAGGTCGTGATTGTCCCTTTGTTAAGAGTATAGACATTTTTATTTTATTTAATTACATAACGGGGGTGGTGTGGTGGGGACGTAAACATGATTAAAATAATAGCCATTTTAATATTATCCTATTTATTACCCACGGAACCTATGTAGAATTATGTGAATCGTACCTGTTCACATTCGCAGCCAGGCCATGACATAATGATCGCCTTCTTGTGGGGGCGTTTCAATGTGATGCAGGTCACGATATTGCAAACCGCACGAGTAATAAATGATTTATCTCACATCAACAGCGGAGCTATCTTTAGTATTGAAGCACTCGCTCTATCTAGGACTAGACAAATTCAGGCCAGACATTTAAAAAATAAAATAAATAAATAACATCAGCTACGAATATTAACGTGGGTTGTAATTACCTTGGATATTTAACGTCAAAATTACAGAATACCTCGCTGCCCAGGGAATTAACTGGCATGTGAGACCACACCACTGTAACAGTAACTGAAGCCAATTACCGGATTTCGTTTCTGCAGTGAGAACTGATTTTAACTCTTACGCAATGCTGAAAGGGTAGCGTGGGGTGACTTATAATGAATTATGGTGAAAGCGGATGATTCCGGCATTAATGACAGACTATCAAATAACGAAATGTGTATTGTTTAATGAAATATGCCTCACTCTCGGCCACCCCAAGGATACACAGGCGCGTGTGCACAGATGTATGCAGGGGCAGGGGTGTCTAGACTGAAGGTTATTGAGTGTATGTGTGGGGGGGGGGGGGGGGGGGGTGTCCAATAATGCTCCTTTAGAAAATATTTTGATAAAAAAGGAGAAAATTTACTTGAGTAGGGATGTGTGTTTGTACGTATGTATGTACGTGTGTGTGGGGGTTGGGGGTGGGGTGGGGGGGGGGGGTCGGGGGTGGACCCCCAAATGTTTTACTTGCAGACGCGCCTGATAAGTCGTATTTTCATTCTCCGAGATAAAACATTAAGCATTGTATTCTGCTTCGATTTGTAAATAGGATACATAAAAAAGCAAAAACAAAACTAACAAACAAAACACAAAAGTGCTGAGACACCATATTAATGGACAACTAAACCGATTGTCGTTCAGTCGTACTAGAGAGCTCGCTCGAGGGGCCATTAAAAAACTTCGTATGCTAAAAAGCCGGGATTTATTGCTTCTTCACCTTTTGTACATTTCATTTTACCCCACCCACATGTACTGTTACGTTAATCATTCGCAATCTATATACATATATATATATATATTACCCCAGCGGTCACTCATAACAGAAACTATTTTCCATATTTACTCAGTGAGAAATATTCTGCATTGGTCTAATGAACAATACTATTGGACATTTTGACGCTTACAAACTAATCAAGTTGTCGGTACTAAATATGAAGTCATCACGATATGGCAAACACACAAAATTACGTCATGTAGTTTAAAGAGTTTGCGTTTACGGCTCTCTGTTTTTGGTGTTTATTTATAACAAAATATCATTTTAATGGAATTCCTTATAGATTTTATAGCAGAATAAAGAGAACGTTTGTTTTTGAAAATTATCTATGAACGTGATTAAATTACAAAGTTATATAAATTCTCAGAACAGTGCGTAGAGTGGTTTATATCGTTTCAATACAGGTTGGCCTTCGTGCATGTGCGTCGAATATAAAGGTGTTAAGAGAAAAATAGCTGAGATAATTAATAGAATAACAAACTCGGTACCAGATATTATCAAATTTATATCATATAATATCTTACATTTTCGTAAAGTATGTGATATTTTTCAGATCACATACTTTACGAATTTGATCACTTTGCAAATTAGATGTAAATTAATCGAGGTCACGGCACTAGGTTTATTGACATTTAAGCAAACGTACTGGATACTAGTTTGCAATTATGCATATTTTCCATCTGCTATGGAATTTAAGTTTATTGACAAAATGTTTTTAATTTTAAACAAATTTCATTTTAAATCTGTGATTCAGCAGACTCTTTTTATATAACACTGGTTGGTTTGTAGAAAAAAGAGAAAAAACCCTTTGCACTTTTGTCAGCAAATCTACCCTCGCCTTGCCTCGCCTCGACTCACCTGGCCTCGCCTCGTCTTGCCTTATTCGCTCTTAAATTTCAAATGATGATTACCTCGGTGGGAAAGTGCATATAAAATATCCCTTGCTGTATCAGGACAAATGTAGCGGGTTTCCTCTAAAGACTATGTGTCATAATGACCAAATGTTTGACTTCCAATAGCCGATGATTGATAAATCGTTAAACAAAACAAACTTTAACCAACTCTTTACATTGGGCCGAATTTACACGCGTATAAGGCATAAACAGGCTTTGTAAATTCGTTCCATTGTGTTTTAATTTAACCTTGCATTTTTAATTTATTGATCATCTTTTTTTCTTATACACTGTATATTATTTTACCTTTGTTTAGCAGCCAGTTGATGTTGGAGTGTCGTTAAATAATTCATTCATTCATTTACATATTCGTAGCTCCAGTCGTTATTGTCTGTAAATCAGTTTGGTAGAAAACTCGTATCTCTCTGTAAAACATGTGGGCTACGGATTTTAAATGGTAGACATTCTGCAGACATAAATGGAAATATCACGTTTTATAATGCAAATGGCACCATCCTTATAGATTACGTATTTGTAAACGATTCATGTTCCGACTTAATTCAAGAGTTTGAGTCGGGTAAATTTAATTGTTTTTCGGACCATTCACCTGTTGGCTTTACAATATGCTGCCCTGTTAAAGAAGACAATAACTATATATTTGAAGAACAGACACATACTATTAATGTAAAATGGAATGAAGAAAACAATCAGGATACAATCGTTGAAATTGCTGAACAGATGGACAACTTGATAAATATGTGTACGCTAAAAGAAACCAGCGAGGACAGCATATGTGTTGAAAAATTTACAAATGAATTAAATAACATTATTTTACCTTTTAGCTCCGTTAAAAGTAAAGGATTATCCAAGATTAAAGAATACAGAAAAGCTATTCGAATTTTCAACGCTAACAAAACAAATGCTAAATTTGCCGAACTTATCCGAGTGAAAAAATATATATAAAAATTGAATTTAAATTGAAAAGACAATATAAGAACCAACAGGGTAACATGTTGAATTATTTACGTAAATATAACCCAAAGCAATTTTACAAACATTTTAAGAAACGAAAACAAAATCACCGATCGGAGTTAAATAATGATGACTTTTTAAATAATTTTTGTAATCTTGCTACGAATAAACCTAACATCAGTCATGAAGTAGATGATTTTGTTTATCAAATTATGATGTACATACTAGTGACTCATCATTTAACGCATTAGACCAAGACATTACTGAAAAGGAAATTTCTGAGGCTATACACGGGTTAAAGACGATCAAAGCATGTGCATGTTGCAAATGAATATTGTATTAATTGTAAGAATATTCTAATGCCATGTCTACTCTTTTTGTTTAATAACGTTTTTCAATCTGGTCATTTCCCGTACGCTTGGCCATTTGGCTGTATAGTTCCTGTCTTTAAAAAGGGAAATACCAACGATACAGATAAGTACAGAGGTATTACTCTAGTTAGCTGTTTTGGAAAACGTCTATCTTAAATAATAGACTGATAGATTTTGACCAAAGAAATAACGTGATTACTGATGCAGTTTGGGTTTAGAAAACAGATGCCAATTATTGATGCTATTTTCATTTTACAGTACTTAATAGATAGAACACTAAAGTAAAGAAAACGTTTTTATTGTTGTTTTGTAGATTAAAAAAAAAAAGATTTTGTTAACAGGCAACACTTATGGTATAAGTTAATCGAACACGGTGTCGAGGGGGAAATGATTTCTATTATACCGTCTTTAGACAATGAGGGGCTGGACGTAACCCAGTGGCAAAGCGTTCGCTTGATGCGCGATCGGTCTAGGATCGATCCCTGTCAGTGGACCCATTGGGCTATTTCTCGTTCCAGCCAGCGCTTCACAACTGGTGTAACAAAGGCCGTGGTATGTACTATCCTGTCTGTTGGATGGTGCATATAAAAGATCCCTTGCTGCTAATCGAAAAGAGTAGCCCATGAAGTGGCGACAGCGGGTTTCCTCCCTCAATATCTGTGTTGTACTTAACCATATGTCTGACGCCATATAACCGTAAATAAAATGTGTTGAGTGCGTCGTTAAATAAAACATTTCTTTCCTTTACAGAACGATGTTAAATGTTGTGTCAAATATAATAGCATACTCTCAGATTTTTTTTTTATATGTAACAACGGTTTATTTCAGGGAGAAGTGTGTCAATGACTGTGAGATGCAATTACTATCAGATAATTGTCCTTATGTTGAAATACAAATGTTAAATATATTTTAATAAAGATTCCCGCACTAATACCGTACAACAATAATGCTCCCGTTCGGTATTAAACATTAAAGTGGTCACAACGTCTGTTGAATGACGTAACACCGTTTCTCTTGGTTGACAGCGAGGCTCCTCCTCTCTTCGTGATCACCAGTCTACGTTTCGTTCCACTCGACTCGTCAGATGCAAAACTTGCGAGTGCGAGTGTGAATAATTTGTACATGCTCATATACCACTAGAGTTTCGAGCATGTCCGTCCCGGGGCCTGTCTCTGGATAGCCAGGGGCTTGTCCCGGGACAGAAATAAAACAAGCGGACAATTTTGAAATTTACATCCAAAAATTAAATAGTGGGCCTTTAAAATTTTGATGCGCATCTCTAATATAATTAATAAAGAAAATTCTACTCATTAAATTTGGTCGTTAGATTAGATCGGGTGGTCAAAAACAAATTACATAAAATGGGGGGGGGGGGGGGGGGGGGGTAGAGTTGAAAATGGGCAGAATTTTGAAAATAGCAATTAGTAAAAAAGTTAATAGAATTAAAAAAAAAATAATAATAAAAAAAAATAAAAAATTACACGCCAAAAATAAAAAGAATTGACTGCTCGGTCGAATATTTATATAATTTGGAGCATTTTAGAAGGACAGTCCAAAACTAAATAAGAGAAAGAAGAGAGGATCGGACTATTTAATACTATTAAAAAAACGAAGAAGTAATTTCGACATAAACTTATGAACGAAGGTCTAAAAGTTTAAAGTCCGATATATATGTCCACGTGAGTGGCCTCGTTAAGGCCGTTAGGTTGGTTTCTACTTCGGAGAGGCTGGAGATTCCCGGAGTGTCGGCAGTTGGTCTTTTCGCTGACGTAGTGTCTGAACTACACTGGAGTAACCGGGGCCGCAGACTGCACTGATCATCTTGTGTATGGATCTGTTGTCGATCTTGGCGAACAAGATGCACTGTCTGTAGGTCTGGTCCCTCCGGTGCGTGACGACTACTCCACGTATTCCACTAAAGATCTCGTTGTGTAGCTCGTAGCTGCTGCCGTCATCCAGTGGTCTCCAGTCCGCGTTGAGATATCCTCCCCGAAGTCGTTGTGGATCCCGCGTGTCCCCCTGCATATACTGGTGCAGCTGGCGTCGAAGTCCGTTGATGGCAAGGACCCATTCGGCGTCGTCAGGGGGCGGGGCTACCGGCGGCGGCTTGGTCTTGGCTGGTTGGGTGGTCGGTGATGTCGCCTTCCGCTTCGCCGCCACAACAACAACATGTCGCTATGCCGACTCAACGGGAGCGGTCGGTATAACTGACCGCTGCACCGGAGTCGGCGTCCGGGGAGTGGAGGTCGGTGGTACCGCCCTTGGAGGCTGGCACATCGCGATGTCCAGGCTCGAATACGGCTGATCCGGGGATGCAGGCGCCGATGGCGATCGCGTCCTCTCCGGCGAACTCGGTAGGGGCGGCGACGCAGAAGGGACCGCCGCTGGCGGTTGAGCCGCCAGCTTTGTCCCCCCCCCCCCCTCCGAGCCGTCCCTGGCACGGGTTTCTTCTTCCTCCTTCCTCTTCCAGTCCCTCCGTTCCTCTTCTTTGGAGGCGGGTCACCGTATACCAAAGACACGGTCGCCCGTGTCCCGGTATAGGTAACCCGGAACTCCAGTAGAGCCCCAAAGCTGGCTATCAGTCCCCCCAGGTGGGGGGAGGGCAACTCGAGAGCGCACGTAGACACGTCTACTCGCATCGCGAAAACAGTTTGGAGTTCCGCAAAACTTGCACTGGATTGTGGATCACTCTCTTAGTGGTGTCAACGTTGGACTTTTCCTCTTGAACCTTTGAGAAGCACCTTGATTGGACGGCACAACAGTTGGACTCACCGGGGGTGTCTTGGGTGAGGGGTGAGCCATCCACGGGAAGTTTAGGAAATGGGTGCGTTATGATAGGCGGTTTTGGATGTAGGGAGTGCTAGGTCCCGTCCACCCTTTGGCTGGTCACACTGACGTTCCTTATAGCCTCTATTAGAAATTCGCGAGAAAAAATAGGCAGAGTTACGTCCCCTAACCACTTCCAGCGCGTTCCGCTTACTTCGGGTATAGCCGATGGTCACAGTTGTTTGTGAATCTTCATCTGAGATTTATGCATGCCAATCCCTGGCATCATAAATGTCCCCACCTATGCTTAAAAAATAAAGAATGATACAGGTAAAAAATTGCGTTTTGTTATAACTGAACATGTGTTAAATATAGGAGATGAATCTAGCGAGTTGTCACCCACCCTGATTGTTATGGTTTTCTTGCATGGGAATGTTTAATTTTCTGCTTCAAAGCTGCAATCTCGCCTCACATTAATTATCATAATTTCATTTAAACATACAAACACACCTGCAGTTTTAATTAATTGTGTGTGACAGTAACACCGTTGTAATGGATAATAGAAACATTATGTTTATAGTGCGTACGCATTTTTTCATACTATGGAATTTACAAGTTATTTATTTTTGAGCCGCTTGTTTTCTAAATTACACACAAAAATGGTATATTTTTGTTATTTCCAAAAAAAGTTTATTTTTATTTTTACGTTAAACCAAACTTAAATTATTTACAAAAGCAACTTTTTTGTAGGATGGGACGGACTATATGTAATATTCCGATCAGAACAGTCCCCTTCACCACGTGCTATATTATGGGTTTTTTTTTTTTTTCAGTGTATTTCTGGGGACGCATGATCCGACCCCTCCCCTCAAAACACCACTAGCCAGTAACACAATTTTCTGCACATGCGCCTGTTTGACTAAATATTTCGTTTGCTGTAAATTGATTAGGCCTATATACATTGCACTATAAAGTGTAAATTTTGCTGTAATAACAGCTAAATATATAGTTTAACCTAAAAACATCTACCTACAGTAACAGTACTTGTTTTGTTTACATCAAAATATCTGTGTAAACATATTTATGTTTGTCGTGCATGACGATTATTTAAGGTTAAATGTTAAAATGAAGACATTGTTCTATACATGATTATAAGCGTAAGTGGCAGGCAAAACAAAAAACCTAATATTTTTAAAATATCCTCCTCCTCAACAATTTTACCTCTCCCCTAACAAACAACAAAAAACCCCACAAAAAACCCCCAGTAACAACAACAAATCTGCCCCCAAATAAACAATAGCCTACAAAACAAGCCCACACACCAGTACACACGCACAACCAAAAACATAACCCAGACTAACACGCACATCTATGTACATATACCAGTGGCGTATGAATGTGGCAAGACGGGGGGATGTACGCACTCGCGAGCGCGCGCGCGCGCACACACACACACACACACACACACACACACACACACACACACCATTGAATGCTTAATGGTTGTGCATAATATTAATAATTGCAGGTAGATGAAATTGTCCGTCTGACAAAGACACGGGACTCGCTATTCCGATTTGTTTGCGAGTCAGACAGTAGAAACCTTATCGGTAAGGCGAGGAAGTGAATTTCTGTATCGTTAGTTTCATTATTAACTACTGCATAGATCGCAGTTAATAATGCAGCTAGCGGTACAGAAAATCGCAGCTAGTCATTTAGTCAAATTAATGTACTTCCATTCGTACACAGTACACAAACACATGCATATTACTTGCAAATATCAAAACTTTATTAAGGTGCCGTTTTAACGTGTTCGTAAGTATTTTTGTTCAGCACAAAACATATTGTACATTTTCTTTTCTGTAAAAGAAGGAGATTGCTCCACAATTCAGTAGTAACAAAGGGTCTTTGTTGCAAACGACTGGAGCGTAACGCGCCGGAAATAATTTAGTGGCTAATTGGGGCCGCTTGGCACGATGAAAATCAAGGGCAGATAAGTATATTTCTAATAGAGGCTATATGAATAAGGCGTCTCTTAACCACTACTAAATAGTTTCCTGTGGAGCCTAAGTTTAACCCCTCCACCCCCCCCCCCACCCCCTAAAGTTTAACCTCGTAAGGGCTAATAAGATATTAATAAACAAAATTAAACAAATAGAACATAATTAAAAATAATTAATTTTAGGTTGCCAGCTCGAAATTATGCGACTAATTACAATTACAATTACATTAATCAATCTAGGATCGATCCCCGTCAGTGGGCCTATTTCAAATGCCGTGGTATGTGCTATCCTGTCTGTGGGATGGTGCTTACATCAACAACAACACACACACCATTAACGTTTGATCTTTTCGGTGTATTGTGATGAACATCCATAGATGCAACTGTAAACCAAGATTCATTGATTTAGGAGTTATAATATTTTAGGTACGGATCTAAACGTGAAACTTTAATGCAAAAGTTGACGCCATCTCCGCCGTCGGAAAAGTAATATCTCACCGTTTTTACTTCGTAAAGACGAGACAGAAATAGGTAAATACTGAAACAAATATATACACCAGATTGCAGTTTTAACTGAACTGAGCCTGGTTCCCATAAAATCTCTAACAAGTTGCAGATCGTCGCAGATAATCACAGACCACGTCCCGTGCTTATAAACTGTTACAATCTTGACTCAAGACTAACAGCGTCCTCAATACTAAAAGTGCACGTGACGTCACTAAATGTTTTAGATTAGACTCTAAAGTTTATGCAGTAATCACTGTATACATTGGAAAGATATGATGACTAGATAAATCTCTATATAAATATAGGTCTCGTGACATAAGCCCGACTCGACTCGAGTATTTTCAGCAGAGCCTAGCTGCATTCGCAGGATAAAGCCGATATCTTAAGTACCAGTTATTACATATATAATGTTATGCTCCTGGACCCAGCAGGCGCACGTTCAGAGGGTGTGTGGTGCAGGTCGAAACCTCCTGCTCCAAGCAAATTTTCTTCTTTTTTCCCCAATGTATTTTGCGTCGCTCCCCACAATGTAGACCCCCCTATCCCCGCACAATTTCCTACACTCGCGCCTGCCCAGGTGTAAGGTTACTACCCACCAGCAACTCATCATTAACCCACTGTCATGCACAGTACCTGAGATGTGTGCCCAGAAGAGCGTGCTTGTAGATTAACTGAATATAAAATCATGAAAATCAAGCTGAAATGAACCATTGACGCGCACGCCTGACCTTTTAGGATAAACGTGTGTGTGTGTGTTGTGGTGTGGTGTGTGTTTGTGTGTGTGTGTGTGTGGTGTGTGTGTGGTGTGGTGTGTGTGTGTGTTAGTGTGTGTGTGTGTGTCTGGTGTGGTGTGGTGTGGTGTGGTGTGATGTGATGTGGTGTGTGTGTGTGTGTGTGGTGTGTGTGTGGTGTATGTGGTGTGTTTGTGTGTGTGTGGTGTGTGTGTGGTGCGTGTGTGTTTGTGTGTGTATGTCTATGGTGTGTGTGTGTGGTGTGGTGTGGTGTGTGTGTGTGTGGGTGGTGGGTGTATGTGCGTGTGTGATATGCGTCTGTGGATGTGTGTTTGTGTGGTGTGTGTGTGGTGTGGTGTGTGTGTGTGTGGTGTGTGTGTGTGTATTTGTGTATGTGTGTGTTTGTGTGTGTGTGTTTTTGTGTATATGTGTGTGGTAAGTATGTGTGCGTGTGTATGTGTGTGGTGTTTTTTGTGTGTATGTGTGGTGTTTGTTTGTGTGTGTGTATGTGTGTGTGTGTTTTTTGTATATGTGTGTGTTTGTGCGTGTGGTGGTTGTGTGTTTGATGTTTCTGCATGTGCGTGTGTGTGTGGTGTGATGTGTGTGTGGTGTGTGTATGTGTGGTGTGTGTGTGTTCGTATGTGTGTGTGTGGTGTATGTGGTATGTGTGTGTGGTGTGTGTGTGGTGTGTATGTGTGGTGTGTGTGTATGGGTTTCGTGTGTGTGGTATGTGTGGTGTGTGTGTGTGTGGTGTGTGTGTGTGTGGTGTGTGTGTGTGTTTGTGTGTGTGTGTTTGTGTGTGTGTGTGTTTGTGTGTGTTTGTGTGTGTGTGTGTGTTTGTGTTTGTTTGTATGTGTTTGTGTGGGGTTTTTTTATATGTGTGTGTTTGTGCGTGTGCGTGTGGTGGTTGTGTGTTTGATGTTTCTGCATGTGCGCGTGTGTGTATGTGTAGTGTTTGTGTGTGTGTCTGTGGGGTCTGTCTGTCTGTTTGTGTATTGATGTGTATTTTAAATGAATTCTGATATAAGTGTTCAATTATTTTGAGACTGAATCTTGAGCTGCTTTTCTAATGTTGTTCTGTATATTATGGATTTGTTTTGAAATGTCACAAGACGTGTACCGAAATGTGCCGTGTTCACAGGTCATACGAGCGTGACGAGATGCTTCACAGAGTCCAGCAGTACTATCGCATACAGCGGTACACGCGTGCAACAAACGCAGTTAGAAAATACAAATTATTGCCTGAAGTGTCGAAGAGAACTATAGTATAGCTGCATTTTAGTCAGTTAAATAAAATGAAAACTATTTTAGTGGAAAATAATGGATTGAAGGCAATATTTCTTCTGACTAGAATGTATTACTAACTTTGTAAAATAGACATGTTTGAGTGATCAATGTTTTGTGGAAAATAATCAAAGAAAACCTCAGAATAATACAATGCCGAGGAGGAGATTCTTCACAGGGGACACGCCGCACACGATAAAAAGTTGGTTGAGACTTTTTTGCTCAGCCGATAGCTCTCGCGTGCAGGCGGAATTGTCGAATATTTCGTCTTGCGTGGTCGTGAGAAAAAATACATATTGTGACCTGTCTTGTACACATCCGTCTATAACAGACGTGTTTGAACCTTCGGTAGATGGAAGCACGTATGGAATGGCTGATTGATTGAACTATCGTGTTTCGTATATGTAAGCACGTTTGGTGAAAATGTCACGGTGTGACATTTAAATTTGGAAAAATACTTTATTGAATTACCCGAAATTCAAAACATGTAATCAATAGTTTCCCATAGAAACAGAAGCATCCCAGCCGAAAAAAAGAGTATGTACATTGTGCGAACAACATTATATTGGACACGAATGTCACTACTTATTTAAAATGTAATTATTTTATGAACACATGCAAAAGGCTTATAAAGGCTTATTATAAATCAAACCTAGCACATTTAAATTGAAAAAAACCCTGTTTAATTGTAATAGTATAGCACCCTCCGTAAAATGTCAAAATTTATTTCTGAAATTACAAGTAAATTCAGTAAACCAGACAGATATATCCAATATCATTTGATACTTAAAAAAAAAGAAAAAAAAAAGTATTTATGCTATATTTGATTGTATTGTCACCACGTGTCTTCATTTTTAAAGGGACATTCCTGAGTTTGCTGCATTGTAAGATGTTTCCGACTAATAAAATATTTCTACGATTAAACCTACATATTAAATATATTTTCTTGTTTAGAATATCAGTGTCTTTACATTCAATGTGTTTCTGGTCGTCTTAATATTTGAAAGAAGCGCAAACTGGATTTTGTCTTCAAATAAATTCGTACGGACGAAAAGATGAAAGAAATAAAAAGTACCTTTTGTCAAATATATTATATCAAAAGATTACCATTGGATATGTTTTATTTATTGTGTACGAAGCCAAACCAAGGGTACGAAAAGTGACTGTCGTCGACCTTAAACCCTGCTTGGCTTGGTTGGCGCCGTCTTTGCAGCCAATCATAACCAAGCAAAACTTCAGTGTCACTAAACGCATAGAATAGCAGTCCTTTCTAATGAAGAATTGGCTAAACTGACCGAGGCTTTTTAAATGCAAACATTAACATGGTTACCTATGGTATTTTATTTGGTATAGTACAACCTGTAAAAAGCAGCCCGTGTGTGTAATTTAATATTTACAAGCCATCGCATAAATTCGCCTTTCAACTTAGGGAGATGCGTATGCAATTTCAATTTAATTTCGTTCTCATCTCCAGTTAACGGTCAAGCACCCTGTTGTGGTCACATCTCATCCGAGTGGTAATTCTAGGACACAGGGTGGTGGTCAACTGAGATAAGTTGATATTGTGTTCATACACCTCCCCATAGAGTTGTAGAATGACATGTAGCTGGAACGGGCACCGTGATACGAACCAAGGGGTTACCACAGAGGAGGATGCACTATTTATGTAAGGATGGGAGCAACGTTTTAAAGGGCACCTCCAGTATTCACGGAGGGGATGCAACGTTCAAAAACGGGCACCTAAAATATTCAACATTAAAAGTACAGCGACATGTATTGTATTATATTATAAGGTAAATTTTAACAGATATATCAAACGGACGGTACATGTTTCCCAATGAAAAACAACAAACACATTGTATTCATCTGTGAATGCAATTTAGATTTCGGGATAGTGTAGTAGGTACGCAGTCCCAGTTCACACAGGCCTTTTGGGACGATATCTGGAGTAGGGGTTGGGCACAAACTGTAGTGTTGGGGCGGGGGGGGGGGGGGGGGGGGTCTGTATTGATTGCCACTTAAACAAATATATATAGAGTAGGACAAAACAAATCTACACTTTCGTTAACAAGGGTGGGTGGGTGAGTGATTACCTGCTGACACGTTCCTTGGATCCGCGCCTGTACCAGTTTATACAAATATGTCTTGACTACGGCCACTAGTAAATAGTTTTAGTAATCGATAACTTATAATACAAGACTACGAAACGATAACAAATTATATAAACACGGGCCATTACCCTACATTTTTCAGTAAATACGCTGGTAAATACGTTAAACAAGAGTGTGTTTTTTTGACACAAATAAGGTAATGCAACTTATGATAAAGGAAACTCAAAACAAACTAAATACACCATTGGCATTATCATTTATACCGATAACAAGATCATCAACGAAAAACATCACATATAATGAGCATTGATCAACAACTAATGGCAATCACATACAAGACGACTTAATGTGATAATCGTCCCCAGAACGATAGTCGACCGCGTCGGACACCGAGCTTTTGTCGCTCCTGGAAACGTCTTTGGAAGCGAAGCGCACCCTCAAGCGAAATCCATTCTGGTTCTCTTCCGTGATTATCATCGACTTCCCCCTTTCGTGGTGCGACCCGCTGCTCGAGTTCGACACGGACTCTCTGAACCGGTGTACGTTCTGTTTGTTCACCCTGTGAAGAATGTTGTACTCCTCCGTGGCGGAGAGACACTCCGAGGCGCCGCCACTTCGCATGCTCATCTTGCGCGCCACAAGTCTGTGGGGACAGAACACTTCCATGAGTCCTCTCTTGAGCTTTATGCTGAAGAATCCGTAAAGAAGGGGATTAAGGGCGCTCTGTAGAAGGGCAACGGTCTCTGCGAACACCATTACCGTCTGTGGAATCTTGTACTTGTAATCACTGTAAATGCGAATCAACGTCGTCACAAAATATGGAGTCCAACAGGCAACGAAGCTGGCGATAATGCTAAAGGTCATTTTGATGGTTTTAATTTTCGCCCGAGGAATGGCTTTCTTGTCGACCATGGCTCTCCTCAGAGTGCCGTTATCTCTGTGGGACGATGCTATCATCTTGCCCTGCCGCCACACCACGAGCACGACGTTGACGTAGCAGTAGGATATGAGAATGGCGGGGATGACGAGGATGTAGGCGGTCATGAAAGTGAAGTATAACTTGCGCTGCCAGGCTGCCGTGTATCCCCGGCTTTTGCAAGCGTAGTGGACACGGGTACCAGTCATTTCTTGGTCCACCACTTGGACAAATATAAACAGTTGTGGAATGGCGAAGACAAATGCCATGATCCATGAAATCAGTATCATCTGTTTTGCACGAGATGTTGTAGCCCTGAAAAAAAATAAAAAAATAAACAGACGATGAATGAAAGAAAGGTAAAAGTTAAAGTTTGTTTTGTTTAAAGACACAACTAGATCACATTGATGTATTTAACTTCGGCTATAGGATGTCAAAAGGTTGGTAATTCCGAAACCCACTACATTTGTCCATTAGTAGCAAAGGATATTTTATATGCATCGCAGACGGGATAGCACATACAGCGGCCTTCGATATACCAGTTGTGGTGCACTGGCTGGATCCAGAAATAGCCCATTGGGGATCGATTCTAGACCGACCACGCATCAGGCAAGCGCTTTACCACTAAGCTACGTTTTTGACATTAATTTTAACTTTAAACATTCTATTTCAGTCGGTAGAGCGCTCGCAGGACCCAACCACCTCAGTGGACCCATTCTCTGGTTTGCTTTCCCTGTCCCGATATCACGATTGGTATATCACAGCTCCTGGTATGTGCTGTCCTGTCTATAGGAAAGTGCATACAAAAGATCCCTTTCTGCTAATGGAAAAATGAAGCGGGTTTTCTTTAAGAATATAAGTAAAAAATTATCAAATGTTTGACATTCAATAGCCAATAGCTCTAGTGGTGCCGTTGAACAAAACAACCAAAATTTGACATTTTATACACGTGTACATGGGGTATATCGACGTGTTGGTTACCTGCGGTTATAGAGAATTTAGTGAAGTGACCGATGATATAATCAACAACGGCAGCATCGTGATGCGAATGGATCACGAGCTAATGATAATCAAACAAAATACGACTTGATGTGATAAACCTCTTCATTATGAGTACCGCATCAGCAATCGATTTAATTATTTATTTCCCGATGGTGATAAAGTACTGAAAACGCACTGACAACACCATTGTTAGTGTTATTCTGGTGATAATCAGTAGACCTGTCAAGCGACAGTTATGTGGCGGGAAATAATCTAACTCTCTATCTTCTCTCTCTCTCTCTCTCTCTCTCTCTCTCTCTCTCTCTCTCTCTCTCTCTCTCTCTCTCTCCAGCAGACCGTTTCTACACTTAGCAAAGGTATGCTCTATTTGATGTATACCACCAAATTAAATGCTATAGACGACAGTAGTAACATATGTGGCTAAAACTCCTACCTGTAGCATTACCACCCCTCACCTTTAAAGTTAATCAGAAACAATTGGGGGTCAGGCTGCTCATTTCAGAGATACTGGATAACGTCTATGTCTACCGCAGAAAAAGTGTCACGCTATTTTTAGTCGGACCTCGCACATAAAATTGCATACATGTTTTGCCCAGATGAAGCTAATTTTGTTTTACAACAAAAACTGTCATATTTATCACCAATGACAGGACTTGTGGTATTAACTGCTCTATCAAAAGTAAGGTGCACCTCGAACTTTGACCCAGCCGGTTGTTACCTGGTTTAATACTACCTATAACAAGCTAGATTTCATTTTTTTTTTGTTTATATACATATTTTAAAGAGAATAATTAAATCTTTATTATGTTATTAATATGTAAGCTATGCTCGGTTCTAAATTTTGGTCTCTTTAGTTGTAAATTCTCTCCTATATATCTATCTACATAACATTTGTCAACAGTAAATTTTAATAACAGCTCACATCTATATATTGTACTCCCACGCATACCTAGTAAAGTAACGCTTAAAGGGACATTCTTGAGTTTGCTGCAATTTTTAAGATGTTATCGACTAACAGATACTTTTTAACGATTGTAATTACATATCAAATACATTTTTTCTGCATAAAATATTAATGTCTGTATATTAAACGTGTTTCTGATCGTTCTAATATTGTACTAGGTTAAATTTAATTTTATTTCCTAAAATAATTTGTTTTCGTACGTACGAAATTATTTGAAGACAAAATCCAGCTTGGGCTTCTTACAAATATTAAGACGACCAGAAACACATTGAATATACAGACACTGATATTCTAAACAATTTTTTTAATTTAATATGTAAGTTTAATCGTAGAAATATTTTATTAGTCAGAAACGTCTCACAATGCAGCAAACTCAGGAATGTCCCTTTAACACTTCATCTGTGCTACTTCATTGTTTAATTTAAAGAAAACGTCGTTGCGAGCTGCGTTGTAGCCATTTTGTTTCGGCATCGGTGGCGCAGTGGTTAAGTCATCGGAATACAGGCTGGTATGTACAGGGATCGCAGCCCGGTACCTGCTCCCATCCAGAGCGAGTTCTTAAGGGCTCATTGGGTAGGTGTAAGGCCACTACATCCTCTTCTCTCTCACTAACCGCTAACCACTAACAACTAACTCACTGTCCTGGACAGACAGCCCAGATAGCTTGAACCTTAATTGGATATAAGCACGAAAATAAGTTGAAATGAAATGAATGTAGCCATGCAGTATGAATGGATAGACTACAATTAGCGCCTCTCACACGGATCCACAGTGAAGTAGGCCTATTAAAGCAATGATCGCATGCAACGTAACACCAGAGTCCACACCATCAGTAAACGTTCGCAGGTGTTTAGACAAAATCTTAAGGTTCCTATTATTTGAGACCACATCAAGTGGTTTGTCCGTTACATGCCGAAACGTAAGTTCCTAATTACATCACTTGTTTTTTCTTCCATAACGTCCCCAGCCTATTTTGTTTCTATAGCGAGAAACCACGTGGCAAGATGGTGGAAGGTTGAAGAAAATTAGCTCCGGTGTTTTAAATGTTTTTATCTCTTTGTGTGTGTGTGTGTGTTTAATACAATTATGGTGTAAATTAATTGTATATACGTGGTATCTGACAAGATATTCTCATGCCAGTAACGAAACAAGGGAATAAGAAGAAGAGGGAGAAGCAGAAAGAAAATAACGACGAGCCGAAGCAAACAAAGGACAACATGGCGTCAATTTCTCAGACCAGCTCATCCAACACACAGTCGCAAGGTTTCTTTAATCCTTCGTTGACGCTCTCACCGGAATATGGTAACCCAGTTTACCAAGTTCAGCCTGTGTTACTGGGACAAGCGTTACAACAGCACCCCCAGATTCCACCATGGACTAATCAGGTATTTCAGAAACTTAACGAAATATCGAATACACTTCTTGTCATCTCACAAAAGACAGACAAAATAGAAGGCATTGAGCAACGGTTACAAGCTATTGAACTTAATGTCAGTGATTTTAAAACTCAGTTGCATGACAGTAACAAGAAAATATTGGAGTTAGAAACATCGATAAACTTTGTAAATGCTAGCTTTGAGGAAGCCCGTACGGAAAGAAAGAAAATGGCGGATGTTGTTGATACTATGAAGGAAGAGGTAAGCCAGGTTCGGAAAGTTTTGACGATATGGGCAGCTTTCGCCATGACTGTGAAGAGTTTTATGAGAGTGTGTTAGACATTCAGACACGATCGATGAGAGACAATCCGATTTTTAATGGGATTGAAGAAAAAGACGACGAGGATACAGAGCAGGTGTTGCATACATTTCACAAGGATGAGATGAAACATGAAAATACTTTTCAGTTTGATCGTGTGCACCGTCTCGGTAGGAAAACAACAAACCCAGCTAGACCGCGACCCATTGTTGCCAAATTTTAACGATATAAAGACCGCAAAACTGTTAGAAGAAGCTTTAAAGTTTTGAAAAGGACTCATTTCGGCGTCAGTGAACAGTTTCCTCGCGAGATCGTCGAACGCAGAAAGTGTTTGTGGCCTAAGTTTAGTGAGGCTAAACGAAGAGGACTCCGTGCATCGCTAGTGGCTGATAAACTTTTCATCGAAGGCAGGCGATGGTACCCAGACAGTGAACCACGTGATGGACACAACACTTCGAACACTCGCAGCCCTCCACCTGTCAATCCTAACAATCCCAACAAGCGAGCTCGCAACTACTCCTCCCCGAGGGAACAGCCTGCCTAGGACAGCCAGGGGATCGACGCTGGCGATGACCAAACTACATCGAGTGAGGAATCAAAACTACGTCGTGACACAAACATGGTGAACGTTTGTGACTGTGTAAATATTGTATATTTAAATGTCTGTGGTTTAAAAACTAGATTGTGTATACCAGAATTTTTTAACTTTATTAACCACTATGATATTTCATGTTTAGCTGAAACCAAACTCGATGATATTGATAATATAGATATACCTGGTTACACGGTATATATACAAATAACAGAAAACTAAAATCATGTGTAAAATCCGGTGGTATATGCATAGCTGTTAGAAATAATTTAACTACGCATGTACATGTTTATCAAAATACATCTGAGTATGTATTATGGTTTGACCTTAAAAACACCATATTATCTAGAAATTCATCTAATATCATTATACCGCCTGAAAGATCTCCTTATTTTAATAATGATACTTTTAATGTGTTACATGGAGAACTTAACAACTTATCTAATGAAAACAACATTCTTCTCATTGGCGATTTTAATGCTAGAACGCAGTCACTCCCAGATTATGTAGTTTGTGACACCGAAACAAATAACACAGTAGAATTTTCAACTGAATTATCTGATTTTCTGAATGAACCCAACAACTTGTTAAACATAGGAATTTCCCTAGAAAGAAAAAATCAAGATAATTGGAGACCAAATAGTCATGGATATAAACTTATTGAAGTTTGCAAAAATAATAATATGTACATTGTTAATGGAAGAATTGGTGATGATAAATATACTGGTAAAACTACTTGTAAGGGAACCAGTGTTGTTAGTTATGCTATAGCCTCGTTATGTGTATTAGAGAACATTATAAACTTTAAAGTTCTTGATTTTGAATCGTTATATTCGGACATTCACAGCCCACTAATTATTTCAACAAGAAGACGATCTTGAAGAAACTGAAATAAAGTCACGAAAATGGAATAATCGTTTAGCTGAAAACTACAGTGAAAACGTAAACAGAGAAACTATCAGAACTATCATCTCAGACCTAGATCAGCTAAGTGAACACTTTTCAAAGGAACAGCTTAACGTCACAGTGGACACTATCAGTAATTTATTCAAGGATACGGCAGTGAACACCTTTGGCTACAAACGAAGTAGTATTAGACCCAAGCGCGGGAGTAACAAGGCATGGTTCGGCAATCAATGTAGATTACTTAGAAGAAAATACATGAGTCCAGAACAGCTTACAAGAACTCGAATACAATGGATAACAAACAACGACTTTTAAATGCCAGTAAACGATACAAGAATGTAATATTAAAACATTTAAGAAGACATGACTGGAAAACAGAACAGAAACTCACAGATCTCAACCGTCACGACACGCGAGCTTTTTGGAAACTTTTAAAAGAAAAACAAAGTGACTGTAATTTGCCACCATCAGAAACACTTTATCAATACTTTAAAGAAGTAAAAAGCATATGTTGACACAACTCTCGAACCAGACTTTATTAAAGATTTAGAAAGTAACTGTATCTTAGATAGCCCTATATTACAAGAAGAAATACTTACAGTTGTTAAAAAAACTTAAGAATAACAAAGCTTCGGGTCTCGACAACATAATTAATGAATATATTAAGCAAACTATTGACTGTATGATTCCTGTATATGTCAAACATTTTAATTTAGTATTTGAAAACGGCAATCTAATTAAAATTAGCTCCACTATTACATGTGGATCTAACACCAGCCAGTTGGAGCTCATGTCCACCAATCAAAACCTTACTTGCAGAATCTTGCCAGTGATTTAAAAATAATTTGAAAACATTCCGAATTATCCTGAAGGTATACGATATGTTTCATGTCAATTACGAATGCCTTATCTAGACCAGTGGAACTAATTTTAATCGGATTGCTAACAACATTGCGTTGTATCCAATGTCCAGGTAACATTTCATCTGTAAATAATAATTTAAATATTTCCCAATAACACTTCGCCTTTTATAACGTTATTTGGGAGCATACAAATTCTAAAAATATCGGGCGAGTCTATTTTAGTGGCCGCAGTACAGCGAACCATACCAATACGTACGGGGTGGGTTATCAGTCTTCAGTTTTACATTACAAATTATTTATTTTATAAAATAAAACATGTTTTAAGGCATTCTTAATTTACATGAAACATATCGTATACCCTCAGGATAATTCGGAATGTTTTCAAATTATTTTTAAATCACTGGCAAGATTCTGCAAGTAAGGTTTTGATTGGTGGACATGAGCTCCAACTGGCTGGTGTTAGATCCACATGTAATAGTGGAGCTAATTTTAATTAGATTGTGAATACGGTATCTTCCCTGACTCATGGTAGTGGTATAATCAAGCCAATTTATAAAAGTGGAGATGAAGATAATCCTGAAAATTATAGACCTATTACACTACACAGTTGTCTTGGAAAATTGTTTACTGCCGTGTTAAATAATGGACTAAAAGTGTATCTAGAAACGAATGATACATTATCTGAAGTTCAAGCAGGATTCAGGAAAGATTATTCAACAAATGATCATGTCTTTACACTATATGGATTAATAGAACTGACGAAAGCACGGAAGAAAACACTTTTTTGTACTTTTATAGATTTTAACAAAGCTTTTGATTCAGTTTGGAGAATTGGACTTTGGGATAAATTACTTAAAAATTGTATAAATGGTAAATGTTTTCAAGTAATTTATAACATGTACCAGAATATCAAATCTTGTGTCAGCGCACATAATTCTATGACAGATTTTATTCCCTGCTGTGTTGGTGTAAGACAAGGTGAAAATGTATCCCCTTTGTTATTTTCTTTGTTTCTTAATGATATTGAAGATACATTTAAAATGAATGACTGCCATGGTATAGGCATAGGCGAATTATTCAGTGATTCTTTAATCCATACGTCAATTGTTCTTTTTGTTTTACTCTATACTGATGACCCTGTACTCCTTGCAGATAATTACCAAGATATGCAAAACTCTCTGAATATATTTGATTCGTATTGCACGAAATGGAAACTAACAGTAAATTTTAACAAGACAAAGGTCTTATTCTTTAGTGGGAACAAGAAAGATTACAAAAAGGTGTTTTACCTTGGAAAATCAAAGCTTGATAACGTAGAAAGTTATAAATATCTTGGTATTATATTTCACAAATCGAATAGATTTACTAAGGCAAGAAACATGTTATATACACAAGCACAAAAGGCTATGTTTTTTATTCTACGACAAGGCAGATGTCATAATATTTCTATCCAGTGCCAACTAAAATTATTTGATTGCATGGTTTTACCAGTCCTATTATATGGCAGCGAAATATGGGGTTTTGAAAATTTGTCATTAACTGAAATATTATGTAACCAGTTTATAAAATTGTTATTACCTGTAAGAAAATCTACACCATTGTATATATTATATGGAGAACTTGGACGTTACCCGGTATATATTACCGTAAAAATAAGAATGATAATTTTCTGGTATCGACTAATTACTAGAAAACAGTCCAAGTTGTCATTATTGGTGTACACATTATTACTGAATGATGTTAATAATAACTTATAATAACAAATGGATTATGTATGTTAAATCTGTTTTAGATGATATTGGTTGTACATATATATGGTTATCACAATGCAATGCTATTACTAGTGATTCCATGTTGAAAACGTATATTAATACAAAGCTTACGGATCAATACTTACAATCATGGTATACTTATATTGATAACTCATCCAAAGCTTCAAATTATAAATTATTTTAAAATACGGTTGAATTTGAGACATACATCACAATTATAGAGAGAAAACATTGGTGTCCATTATTACGCTTCAGATTATCAAACCATAATCTTCCAATTGAAACGGGCAGATGGAAAAATGTACCACTACAAAATAGAATATGTCCATTGTGTAATAATTACGATATCGGAGATGAGTTTCATTATATATTTACATGTTTGTTTTTTAAGAATGAAAGAAAGCGTTACTTACCATCTTTTTGTCAGTCTAAACCAAATATATATAAATTTTATAAATTATTCAACTCTAAGAAAGCTGGTGTCCTTAGAAAACTTTCTATATTTTGTAATCTAATTATGAATACTTTCAAATCCTCTGGCTGATATTCTGTGTATTTTTTGTATTTATTAATATGTATTTATTGTATTTATGTACACCCACCATCTTGTTACAGTTATATTGACTGCTGTATGTATATATATCCTCATATGCCGTAGACTACGGCCTGAGTGTAAATAAAGTTTAGTTCAGTTCAGTTCAGACATGTTATATAATTATGATAATTATGCAACGTCTATACCTTTAGGAAGTAATTATGTATGCACTTTTAGGTTCTTGCTAGCAATACTTATTTCTGAACATCTAATGTTATTTAACCTTAATTAAATACTAGCCCGAGTACTCTGCCGTTTCAGAACAAGACGAGCATTAGGACGGTCATAATCGCTCTTTGAGATAACTCTGTAATGAAAACACTGGATGTTTGCCTACTACCGTGTATGCCCAGTAATAAAGATATCCGCTCTAATACACCAATCATTCTAAGTTTGATGTTAAATACCAATACATTGATCATTCTAGAGTTCACCGATAACAAATAGTTCATATATTAACCACTAATACACACATTATAGGAAGAAACCCGATAGAACACCCTTTCTACACTGTTTCGGTTAACTACTACAGGAAGAAACCCGACAGCACCCCCTTTCTACACTGTTTCGGTTAACTACTACAGGGAGAAACCCGACAGCACACCCTTTCTACACTGTTTCGGTTAACTACTACAGGAAGAAACCCGACAGCACCTCCTTTCTACACTGTTTCGATTGACTACTACAGGAAGAAACCCGACAGCACACCCTTTCTACACTGTTTCGGTTAACTACTACAGGAAGAAACCCGACAGCACCTCCTTTCTACACTGTTTCGATTGACTACTACAGGAAGAAACCCGACAGCACCCCCATTTCAACAAGGTTCCGGTTAAATACGTAGGTGCTGACGTGTTTCTTCCTGTAGTGTGTGTATTATTGATTAGTATGTGAAATATTTGTTATCAGTGAACTGGGAAATTATCGATGTAAAGGTATTTAACGTCAAACATGTAGGATTATTGATGTATTAAAGCGGGAGTCTTTGCCTAATCGGTCGTAGGCGGAAATTCCTAATTTTAGTTATAGTGCAGCTTTGGTTAAACACATGAAACTTTGGCACATGGATACCATAGATACAAATGTCCCCTACCTCATTTAGTGGGGCAGCTAACAAAAACATTTGGCCCTTTTGGCTAAAAGAATTGAACTTGACATATATACACTGACCTATTACGAACATTTTCAGATATGGACCCAAGTTAGCAGCGCACCCTGGTGGCCAGGGAGAATCTACAGATGTTTTTCACCCCCTTTTAGTGGAAGTGCTAACAAAACAATTGCGTACGTTTGGTTAATAACTTGCACCCATTGTTAATGCTACATCAGTTCCAAATTTAATGTAATTGGGAATAGGTGAGATGGATGCAGGTGCAGATTTGGGGTGTGGGAGTGCAGGATGAGCAATGGTTTTGGTGTGGAGGATTTGTACTTTCATGCCATGAAGCAATCATATGTAATATGCACATCAAATATATTGTATATATCATGAAATGTGTAAACATAGATACCATGTCGCATTACAAACACTCAGCAATAGTCCCTGGTAACTGTGGGAGGATAAGACAAATGGCCCCACCCTTCCACGGAGGCAGTTCTGTTCAAAATATCACTAGATGAATCTTTATAAAATTGACATGGACATAAATTATGGAGACAAGATACAAAGTGGAAAAGCTGCAACATTTAGTGTGAGTCTTACCAGCTGTTTGCTTTGATGTCATTCTGTTCTAGACAAGGCAAAGTTTCCTTTGAATATAGGGTAGTGTAGTTACGATCACGAATTGCAATATATAGTGCTCATTTCATATTCATGCATGCAGTGTCTATGGAATATTTCAGTTCAGCGCATTTCAAATGGAGCTTTTTAGCATGCACATCTGGTGACACATCCTTTCAGAATCTTAAAACCACACGTATCCAAATCACAGCAACCTTTTGGTGCCACATGTACAGTATACAGGACTGGCTGTTTTTAATAAACGTCCATCCCACCCTTCAGGAGTAGATGCATTGTGTTCACTCTGTTAATTGCTGGACCATATGCCAGCTTGGTATGCAACTCATTTTGAATACTGCAATAAGGCATCCTCGGTTGGTGGAATGGTTTCCATTGTCTTCCCCTTTTGGCAATACACCACCTTCCTTGCTTTGTCAACATATTTTAGGTCGCTATTCCAGTAGCTGGAAATATGGAACATCTTTATCTACGGTGTAAGGGTTGAGCACCATGTAGATGAAGGTACTGGTTATATCAGGTAAGCAGTTTCGTACACCTCAGACCGTAATTTCACTGTTTCTAAGGAAAGCAGAGGTAGTGTCACATCCTCAGAGGTAGGGACAGGAATGTCTTTACCCGAGACGTCATACAGGTCTGTACCAAAGGCAACCCAATTATTCACATTTTCATTGAAGGTAATCAAATAACAGAACTTGCCAATTAAGATGACAAGCATACATATGTTAACAGCGCACACAAGACAGTTGAATTAAAAGCCTAGTGTCTGCTTCCTCGTGGTTACGTGGTGACATTGAACGCTCAGTTCCTTGACGAAAAGCTATGCCATCATGTGTGATGATAATTTCCCTGTCTTCAGGTCAGTCTATAGTGAAATTTTTTGTAGTGATGAATTCAAAACGTTCCTGCTTGATGGTTGGATAATGTAAAACGCCTGCCTACTGTCCTGGAATCTTGTTCCTATCAGCAACCTGCTATATGATCAGAATGTCAACAGTATATTTGCTACATACATCATTACACAGTTAGAACATTCTAAAATAGTTGACGTAATATGGGACACATATCACGAGCAGCAACGAAGAATTCAAAAGAAAAGTGAGGAAAGGTGTTCGAGAAAGCAGACACTATGGTATATAAATTATGATGTCCTCGGTAAAAGAGAAATCACTGACCCTACCTCTGTACCACAGCTTCACAGGATGTGACAATATTTGTGCTTCCTTTTGAAATGTAAAACGAGTCAGGGGTGGGATTTAGACCAGTAACCTGGAACGTGATGACCGAGCAAAGAAGGTGTTGTAGGCCTACTGCCAAAAGGGTAAGACAGTGGAAACCATTCCACCCACCCAGGATGCCCTAATCATAACAAGTTGCCGTTTAATCTGGAATCTGTATAATACGCAAAGTCTTTTTAACAAGTTCTATCTTTGTCATCGCTTCTTCTTTTTTAATCTGCACTGCCAATCGCCTTCTTTGCACTTTGCAAGGATCTTTCTGTGCTCAGGTTTAGTCGATTACAGTACACACATCGTCAGATATTGATACTAATGGTTTCCTTCCATCAAAAATATGTCTAACCCTTGTATCACCCCCATCTCTCCCTATATGTATCTCATCTATTCAAGTGCATTGAAATTTTAGAATTGATGTAACTTTAACAATGAATGACAATCATACATTTGATTGCAAGTACATGAAAGTTATTACGAAATGCCTACAATGAAAGGGGTAGGTCATGTGTAGATCATCCTTGGCCAACAGGGGCGCTGACGAATTGGGTCCATATCTGAATATGTTTGTAATGGGTCAAGGTGTGTATGTGCCAAGTTTCATGCTTTTAACCAACAGTGCACACTTTGTATTTAGCCACCCAACTAAAAGCGCTTGGGGAACAACTGTAGATCCTCCCTGGCCACCAGGGGGCGCTGCTGACTTGAGTTCATATTTGAAAATGTTTGTAACGGGTCAAGGTATATATGTGCAAAGTTTCATGTGTTTAACCAAAAATGCACACTTATTGTGTTATCTTCCCCACTATATCTCTCGAATGGTAGAGTACTCGGAAGAATTTAATACAAGCACGGAATTCAAGTTAAAAATCAACGACTGGATATTGCGCTACCGGTCTCTGTGGTGCGGTGGTACAACCATGGGTTTTGGGGCCGAATTTAGTTATCGGTTGAGCGCTCGTCATGGGTAACCAGGCTATAGCAACTGATTGGATTTTCTGCTGTTCCAGTGTCTCATGGCTGGTAATACCAAATGCTGTCCTGTCTGTAGGAAAGGGCATATACTATTTTTAAAAAACATAAAGTGTCAGTTGGCAGGATTCGAACCTACTGCCCCGATTCGCATGACATTTGACAGCCGGCGACATCGACAATTCGGCCAACCAACGCTGAGTTCAGCCAGACCGAACAGAAAAACGTCCGCTAGAATGGCTTAAGCGCTTCGCAGTAAACCAAATGGCCACATCGGGAACTAATCAAATAGTTCGGGAACGTTAGCGAAACGTTTGCTTACTGAACGTGGTACTGGTCTTCCATAAAATTAGAAGCCCAGTTAACCGTAATGTAACAGTTTATATTAAAGGGACATTCCTGTATTTGCTGCAATTTTTACGATGTTATCAACTAACAGAGACTTTTTAACGATTGTAATTTCATATCAAATATATTTTACTGCATAAAATATTAGTGGCAGTATATTAAACGTGTTTCTGATCTTTCTAATATTTGTACTAGGTTAAATTTCATTTTATTTCCTAAAAAAAAAAAATATCGTACTTCGTACGTACGAAATTAATTGAAGACAAAATCCAGCTTGGGCTTCTTACAAATATTAAGACGGCCAGTAAAACATTGAATATACAGACACTGATATTCTAAACAAGAAAATCTATTTAATATGTAAAATTAATCGTAGAAATATTCTACTGGTCGGAAACACCTTACAAAGCAGCAAACTCAGGGATGTCCCTTTAATATACAGCACTTTTTAAATTGCAACCAGGTTAATGACGCACTCGGGGACTAACAGCCCACCAGCAGAAACGTCGACCCTGTAGACCTATATATAATATTTAATAACACAAATTGTCAATCGTCAGTTGACATGATTGAAACCGACTGTACTGATTCGTATGGCATTTCTCCCCATGGGAAATAATGTTTCCGCTGAGAATTGTCTGACATTCAGTAGTCGATGATTAATTAATTAAGGTGCTCTAGTGGTGTCGTTAAACTTTAGACATCGATTTTATGACTCGGGCTTGGATTCGTTTGGTAATACCGGCTGATATGAAGCCTGGAATGAGTTCCGGTGAGAGGGTTTTACACAGTCGGACAATTTCATCACTGTAGAACTTTTAATTGTGCCAAAAATGTCAACCATTTTACGAAAGTGTAATATACATGAAACTCTCGTGTCCAAACATACAATCTGATGGTTTTCTATAATACAATTTCAAGACATGTAAGGTTTCGTTTGGACGTCAGTATAATATTAAACCTTAACAATGCGTTAAATGTGAATAGCTTAATCCATATTATCTTGACTTTAAGGTGCCAGTAATATTGCTGCACATAGAAGAGTTTTTAAACTTGATTAAAACTTAATTTCAGAAATACATTTTTTGTTCATTATTTAGCTTAGAGCATATACAACGACGATAAAAGCAACAACAACAAACAACAACACCCCTAACACTACACCAGCCAAACCCCACTCCCCAGTTACAAAAAACAAAAAACGATAAAAACAAAATCAACACCACCCTCCTCAAAAACCCCACAAAACCACCCAACTCCCCAAAACACACACATAAAAATCCTAAACAAAACAACTAACACACACACCAAAGAAAAACCCAAACAACAAGAACAACAACACCTATTAGCATTTTTTTTAATTAGCCAAATTGCTAACACGTTTGCATATTATGCTGAGCACCTATTTCATCAATCTGTTAGACACGAAACAACCTTTGTTTTGATGCTCAAAGGTATCGTTAAAAAAAACATTTTTCTTTAGCAATGCAGCATCAATTGATATAGAATGTTGTTGGAAAACCCCCACAAATTCACATCTATGCACAGTACACGACGAATATTATTATTTCTCCACATAACAATAGCAGTTAATTAAGTAGAGCATTGTATATTGATGGACTAAAGCGGGTTTACGTCAGATAATCGATATTCTTTCTGTAGGTCGATAATCAGAGGTGTTTCTTTTATATGAAATGCATAATGGTGGGCAGAGGATGCACCAAACACGTCATTTCCTGTCTCGTTATGAATGATTTATTTAGCAATGCGGAGTAAATGCCACTAGTTAAAACATGCGTGCGAGTGTTTATCGTTTATCTTCTTTTTTTTCTTGTTTTAAAAAAAACAAACAATTATTATCATACATGTCACATCCTGTTAGGTGAACAACAGAGTATCTTCCTTTATATGAATCACACACATACATACACATATACTCAGATACATCAAACAGTCGCAGACATAATTTCACACACACACACACACACACACACACACACAATGTCACACACACAATCACACACACACAGCACACACACATACAGTGTCACACACACACACGCACAGACACTCATTTTCACACACATAACAATAAACAAACAGACCACACGTATACATATTCTCTCTTTCTTCTCTCTCTCTCTCTCTCTCTCTCTCTCTTTCTTTCTGTCTCTCTCATATACTCAGATAACCATACACACACAAACACCTACACACACAACACATGCATATATACATGCTCTCTCTCTCTCTCTCTCTCTCTCTCTCTCTCTCTCTCTCTCTCTCTCTCTCTCTCTCTCTCTCGGACAACCATAAACCATAAACACATACCACATATACATACTATCGCTGTCTGTCTGTCAGTCTGTCTCTCCCCGCCCCCCTCTCTCTGTTTCTCTCTCTCTCTCTCACACACACACACATACAGACACACACACACATACACACACACACACATACAGACACACAAACACACACACACACATACACACACACACACACACACACACACACACACACACATCACAACTCACCTGTATATCAATGGCTGACAGATCGCCATGAATCTATCGAAACTCATCGCTGTCATGATAAAGGTGGTGCTGGCTAGTGTGACTATTTGTAAATACGTCAACAGTTTACACGCTACGGGGCCCAGCACCCACTCCCCGAACGCCACGAACAATATCTCTGTGGTCATCGTGCAGAAACACACAGTCAGGTCACCGATGGCCAGGTTTATTATAAACACGTTCACCCTGCTGTTCCGCTTTCTGTACCTGCTGCAGGTAAGAACGATGATTATTATGGTATTTCCCACAAGGGTCAAGACCATTATGAACACCAACGACGTCACTCGTTGAATCACTTCCGGTGTCCAAATCACGATCTCATTGGATGCCGTGGTCTGGATTCGTTCACCGCTCGAACAATTTCGCCCATCCGAATCCGGAATGCATTCCGTCTTTTTAACTTGAGCCAGGTAAGCCATGAATTCGTGGTGGGTCTCGTTTTCCATCCCGTGGATCACTATGGAATTTTGATCGGACTTTACCTGTAAATATAAACAAGTTTGTTATTGATAGTCGGATTTGGGAGATGATGGACTGGCTATAGTTGCTATGGGTCTGTCTCTGTCTCTCTGTCTCTCTCTCTCTCTCTCTCTCTCTCTCTCTCTCTCTCTCTCTCTCTCTCTCTCTCTCTCTCTCTCTCTCTCGCCTCATGAGCTGTCGCTCTGGGATTGAGCTATTTCTCGAATTTCTCCAACCAGTAAATCATGACTAATATGTCAAAATATAGCGGGCTATTTCTCGTTCCAGCCAGTGAACCACAACTGGTATGTACTATCCTGTCTGTGGGATAGTACACATAAAATATCACTCACTTCTTATGGAAAAATATAGCCGGTGTCCTCTCTAAAACTGTAGGGGCGGGACGTAGCCCAGTAGTAAAACGCTCGCTCGATGCGTGGTCGGTCTAGGATCAATACCCGTCGGTGGGCCTATTGAGCTATTTCTCGTTCCAGCCAGTGCACCACTACTGGTATATCAAAGGCCGTAGTATGTGGGATGGTGCATATAAAAGATCCCTTGCTGCTAATCAAAAAAGAGTAGCGCATGAAGTGGCGACAGCGGGTTTCTTCTTTCAATATCTGTGTGGTCCTTAACCATATGTCTGACGCCATATAACCGTAAATAAAATGTGTTGAGTGCGTCGTTAAATAAAACATTTCTTTCTTTCTTTAAAACTATGTCAAAATTATCAAATGTTTGACACCCAATAGCTGTTGATCAATAAATCAATTTTCTCTAGAGGTGTCGGTGAACAAATCGATGTTTTAACTTTTAAAGCAACAGCTCCTATCTGTCAGCCAGCCATACCAGCAGACAAACATTTACAAATTTTAACACTTCGCAGTCCAGTCTTCTATAAAATAGTCTAAACTGTCAGGCGTTTTTTCTTCTATCACGAAGTGAATGAGCTATAACAAAGATCAGTTTGACAGCAAATAAAACAGCACGCACATATAAATCACACACAGAATTGCTCCTCTGCAGAAATCGCTTCTTGTATGCTCCAGATATTTAAACTGTCACAAAGGAATTTTAGTGTTAAATGTGCGAAATGCCAAACGAAACGTTATATTACATCTTTTATGTGGACGTGGAGGGGAGGGGGGAGGGGGGCCTGGGAGGTCTGAATTTGTAAGCAACCACAAGCCAAAAAAGCTCGAAAATTGCCAGAGAAGCTTTAGACAATGATTTGTCCTAATCGATAAAAAATATCCTTCACGAAGAAAAATTCACAAAGGATCATGTTGTTAAATTGCGAAAGTGATAAATCGTATGGAATGGGTGGACGAGGAATTCAAGTTGGTTTATTAGCTGAACATCAAAGGGAATTTTAACCTAATCGTGCGAGAAAGCTGACAGAGTAATGACGAAAGTGCCAACGTATGAGAACACTTAATTATTTTCTCTATAATAAAAAGAGACACCTGGATACAAAAGGCGCTCAACAAAAAACCCAAGCTTTATCACGTGGCAGCAGCAGTGACGTAATAACACACAAACGCACTGGTTTATTCGTAGCGTGTTCGCGGAATGACAAAATCGCTTTAAATGGCAGCTATTCCGTTTTGCATTACCAATGTGTTTTGTGTATGTGCGTGAATGTGTATGCTTGCGTGCGTATATACCATGCACAAGTATAATTTGACGACTATGCAGGTGGCTGCGTAAACAAACAATTAGTAAAAGTAAAGTTTGTTTTATTTAACGACGCCACTAGAGCACATTGATTTTTTATCTTATCATCGGCTATTGGACGTCAAACATATGGTCATTCTGACACTGTTTTTTAAAAGAAACCCGCTGTCGCTACATAGGCTACTCTTTTACGACAGGCAGCAAGGGATCTTTTATTTGCGCTTCCCACAGGCAGGATAGCACAAACCATGGCCTTTGTTGAACCAGTTATGGATCACTGGTCGGTGCAAGTGGTTTACACCTACCCATTGAGCCTTGCGAAGCACTCACTCAGGGTTTGGAGTCGGTATATGGATTAAAAAACACATGCCTCAACTGGGATCCGAACCCCGTACCTACAAGCCTGTAGACCGATGGCCTAACCACAACGCCACCGAGGCCGGTCAAACAAACAATCAGAGACAAATTAAAGTGATTGTATTGAGTTTTCGGCGATTGTTAAGATGATGTCGACCAACAGATATGTTTTAAGAACTGTAATTACATAATTAGTCTGTCCCATACTCCAATAGAATTTTTTTTTTTTTTTTTTTTGTAAATAATTTTGGTTTGGTTTAACGTAAGAAGAAAAGTAAACGGTTTTGGGAATAACAAAAAACTACAATTTTTGTGCGCAATTAAAACAATATTTGGCTTAGAAAAAAATAATTCTGCAATACAAACCATAGTAAGAAAACGACGCTTACAGCGTATGTTGAAATAATTTCTCAAAGTACATGAAATAAAGTGCATGAAATAACAGTCAATGTCACAAATGCAAACAAAATTCACAATTCAATATGTTCTCAAAATACACATACATTTATGTGGAATCGTCAGAGCGAAAAGTTTTACTAGGTCACATC
>NC_054707.1:80369041-80373753 GCF_016097555.1 Gigantopelta aegis | reverse complement strand
GTGATCTGTAACGTGATCTGTAACAGTATATACCATGGAAGTCAAACGTGATCTGTAACAGTATATACCATGGAAGTGAAACGTGATCTGTAACGTGATCTGTAACAGTATATACCATGGAAGTCAAACGTGATCTGTAACGTGATCTGTAACAGTATATACCATGGAAGTCAAACGTGATCTGTAACGTGATCTGTAACAGTATATACCATGGAAGTCAACGTGATCTGTAACAGTATATACCATGGAAGTCAAACGTGATCTGTAACAGTATATACCATGGAACAGTATATACCATGGAGTCAAACGTGATCTGTAACAGTATATACCATGGAAGTCAAACGTGATCTGTAACAGTATATACCATGGAAGTCAAACGTGATCTGTAACAGTATATACCATGGAAGTCAAACGTGATCTGTAACAGTATATACCATGGAAGTCAAACGTGATCTGTAACAGTATATACCATGGAAGTCAAACGTGATCTGTAACAGTATATATACCATGGAAGTCAAACGTGATCTGTCTGTAACAGTATATACCATGGAAGTCAAACGTGATCTGTAACAGTATATACCATGGAAGTCAAACGTGATCTGTAACGTGATCTGTAACAGTATATACCATGGAAGTCAAACGTGATCTGTAACGTGATCTGTAACAGTATATACCATGGAAGTCAAACGTGATCTGTAACAGTATATACCATGGAAGTCAAACGTGATCTGTAACGTGATCTGTAACAGTATATACCATGGAAGTCAAACGTGATCTGTAACAGTATATACCATGGAAGTCAAACGATCTGTAACAGTATATACCATGGAAGTCAAACGTGATCTGTAACAGTATATACCATGGAAGTCAAACGTGATCTGTAACGTGATCTGTAACAGTATATACCATGGAAGTCAAACGTGATCTGTAACAGTATATACCATGGAAGTCAAACGTGATCTGTAACAGTATATACCATGGAAGTCAAACGTGATCTCTGTAACAGTATATACCATGGAAGTCAAACGTGATCTGTAACATCTGTATATATACCATGGAAGTCAAACGTGATCTGTAACAGTATATACCATGGAAGTCAAACGTGATCTGTAACGTGATCTGTAACAGTATATACCATGGAAGTCAAACGTGATCTGTAACAGTATATACCATGGAAGTCAAACGTGATCTGTAACAGTATATACCATGGAAGTCAAACGTGATCTGTAACGTGATCTGTAACGTGATCTGTAACAGTATATACCATGGAAGTCAAACGTGATCTGTAACAGTATATACCATGGAAGTCAAACGTGATCTGTAACGTGATCTGTAACAGTATATACCATGGAAGTCAAACGTGATCTGTAACGTGATCTGTAACAGTATATACCATGGAAGTCAAACGTGATCTGTAACAGTATATACCATGGAAGTCAAACGTGATCTGTAACAGTATATACCATGGAAGTCAAACGTGATCTGTAACAGTATATACCATGGAAGTCAAACGTGATCTGTAACGTGATCTGTAACAGTGTATACCAGTGGAAGTCAAACGTGATCTGTAACAGTATATACCATGGAAGTCAAACGTGATCTGTAACGTGATCTGTAACAGTATATACCATGGAAGTCAAACGTGATCTGTAACAGTATATACCATGGAAGTCAAACGTGATATACCATGGAAGTCAAACGTGATCTGTAACTGTATACCATGGAAGTCAAACGTGATCTGTAACGTGATCTGTAACGTGATCTGTAACAGTATATACCATGGAAGTCAAACGTGATCTGTAACAGTATATACCATGGAAGTCAAACGTGATCTGTAACAGTATATACCATGGAAGTCAAACGTGATCTGTAACGTGATCTGTAACAGTATATACCATGGAAGTCAAACGTGATCTGTAACAGTATATACCATGGAAGTCAAACGTGATCTGTAACAGTATATACCATGGAAGTGAAACGTGATCTGTAACGTGATCTGTAACAGTATATACCATGGAAGTCAAACGTGATCTGTAACAGTATATACCATGGAAGTCAAACGTGATCTGTAACGTGATCTGTAACAGTATATACCATGGAAGTCAAACGTGATCTGTAACGTGATCTGTAACAGTATATACCATGGAAGTCAAACGTGATCTGTAACAGTATATACCATGGAAGTCAAACGTGATCTGTAACGTGATATACCATGGAAGTCAAACGTGATCTGTAACGTGATCTGTAACAGTATATACCATGGAAGTCAAACGTGATCTGTAACGTGATCTGTAACAGTATATACCATGGAAGTCAAACGTGATCTGTAACGTGATCTGTAACAGTATATACCATGGAAGTCAAACGTGATCTGTAACGTGATCTGTAACAGTATATACCATGGAAGTCAAACGTGATCTGTAACAGTATATACCATGGAAGTCAAACGTGATCTGTAACAGTATATACCATGGAAGTCAAACGTGATCTGTAACAGTATATACCATGGAAGTCAAACGTGATCTGTAACGTGAGTATATATATACCATGGAAGTCAAACGTGATCTGTAACAGTATATACCATGGAAGTCAAACGTGATCTGTAACAGTATATACCATGGAAGTCAAACGTGATCTGTAACAGTATATACCATGGAAGTCAAACGTGATCTGTAACCATGGAAGTCAAACGTGATCTGTAACGTGATCTGTAACAGTATATACCATGGAAGTCAAACGTGATCTGTAACGTGATCTGTAACAGTATATACCATGGAAGTCAAACGTGATCTGTAACGTGATCTGTAACAGTATATACCATGGAAGTCAAACGTGATCTGTAACGTGATCTGTAACAGTATATACCATGGAAGTCAAACGTGATCTGTAACGTGATCTGTAACAGTATATACCATGGAAGTCAAACGTGATCTGTAACGTGATCTGTAACAGTATATACCATGGAAGTCAAACGTGATCTGTAACGTGATCTGTAACAGTATATACCATGGAAGTCAAACGTGATCTGTAACAGTGGAAGTCAAACGTGTAACGTCTCTGTAACAGTATATACCATGGAAGTCAAACGTGATCTGTAACGTGATCTGTAACAGTATATACCATGGAAGTCAAACGTGATCTGTAACAGTATATACCATGGAAGTCAAACGTGATCTGTAACAGTATATACCATGGAAGTGGAAACGTGATCTGTAACGTGATCTGTAACAGTATATACCATGGAAGTCAAACGTGATCTGTAACAGTAACCATGTCAAACGTGATGTAACAGTATATACCATGGAAGTCAAACGTGATCTGTAACAGTATATACCATGGAAGTCAAACGTGATCTGTAACAGTATATACCATGGAAGTCAAACGTGATCTGTAACAACGTCAAACGTGATCTGTAACAGTATATACCATGGAAGTCAAACGTGATCTGTAACGTGATCTGTAACAGTATATACCATGGAAGTCAAACGTGATCTGTAACGTATATACCATGGAAGTAACGTGATCTGTAACATATACCATGGAAGTGAAACGTCAAACGTGATCTGTAATCTGTAACAGTATATACCATGGAAGTCAAACGTGATCTGTAACGTATGTAACAGTATATACCATGGAAGTCAAACGTGATCTGTAACGTGATCTGTAACAGTATATACCATGGAAGTCAAACGTGATCTGTAACGTGATCTGTAACAGTATATACCATGGAAGTCAAACGTGATCTGTAACAGTAACAGTATATACCATGGAAGTCAAACGTGATCTGTAACAGTATATACCATGGAAGTCAAACGTGATCTGTAACAGTATATACCATGGAAGTCAAACGTGATCTGTAACAGTATATACCATGGAAGTGAAACGTGATCTGTAACGTGATCTGTATCCATGTCAAACGTGATCTGTAACAGTATATACCATGGAAGTCAAACGTGATCTGTAACAGTATATACCATGGAAGTCAAACGTGAACGTGATCTGTAACAGTATATACCATGGAAGTCAAACGTGATCTGTAACGTGATCTGTAACAGTATATACCATGGAAGTCAAACGTGATCTGTAACGTGATCTGTAACAGTATATACCATGGAAGTCAAACGTGATCTGTAACAGTATATACCATGGATGATCTGTAACGTGATCTGTAACAGTATATACCATGGAAGTCAAACGTGATCTGTAACAGTATATACCATGGAAGTCAAACGTGATCTGTAACGTGATCTGTAACAGTATATACCATGGAAGTCAAACGTGATCTGTAACGTGATCTGTAACAGTATATACCATGGAAGTCAAACGTGATCTGTAACAGTATATACCATGGAAGTCAAACGTGATCTGTAACAGTATATACCATGGAAGTCAAACGTGATCTGTAACGTATATATATACCATGGAACGTCATCTGATCTGTAACAGTATATACCATGGAAGTCAAACGTGATCTGTAACGTGATCTGTAACGTGATCTGTAACAGTATATACCATGGAAGTCAAACGTGATCTGTAACGTGATCTGTAACAGTATATACCATGGAAGTCAAACGTGATCTGTAACAGTATATACCATGGAAGTCAAACGTGATCTGTAACGTGATCTGTATATATACCATGGAAGTCAAACGTGATCTGTAACTGTGTAACAGTATATACCATGGAAGTCAAACGTGATCTGTAACAGTATA